>NC_057798.1:806386114-806388380 GCF_018294505.1 Triticum aestivum
TACGTAAAATTTGGCATAAAAACAAAAATATAGATCATAAGACCAGAAAAATTGCATTTTATGTATATTTTACACTATATTTTTACGTCCGTAATTTTACATAAGATAAAATACGGCGATTACATATTTTGGCGTTGGCCATGGGCGTTGAACACCGGCATCATGGCGATGATTGAGGTCAGAGCGGAGTTGTTGCACAAGGGAATCACCCCCGCCGGCAACCTGAACGTCTTGTCGGTCTTGTCGGCCTTGTCAGTCTTGTCGACCTTGAGCTGGAACAGCCTTTGGCAAAGAGCCGCGTGCTGCATCACCGTAAAGTTGCATTCAAGCTGGGGCGCAGCCTCATGATGTCCGCCGCATTCCGGAATTCCCAAGCTGGCCTCCCCTTGTTATGCAAAGGGGCGATGCATCGACGGAGGAAGTCAGCCCCAATCATCTCGAGCGTGATCCCGACAGCTTTGAGGCGATGAATTCTGGTGGTTGCGACTGTGAGCTTCTCATCTTGAGGATCGAGGTCGCCGCAGTTGCTGCCACGGACCAATTTCGTCTGCCGGGGCATACAGAGCGGCTGCGGGTCCTTCTCCACGATTCAACACCACTTGCCCCGCCATTCTTCCGACTTCTCCTTGGGGGTCCCCTCTGGGTACGTCTTCTTGCTCAAGGCCCTCGGGATCCAGGTGACGCAGCCAGAGAGAGCCCCTCCTGGCCGAATGCGAGGGATGAAGTAGTGGCGGAAGAGCGCCGTATTGGGGACCACCCCGGCGAAGTTCTCGCGGAGGTGGGTGAAGATGGCCATACACGTCACAGCGTTCGGCATGAAATCCAAAAGATGAAAGCTGAAGGTGTACATTATGTCGATGAAGAAATCTGAAAATGGGGGGCAGAGCCTGTTGGGGAACGTAGCAGAAATTCAAAATTTTCCTACGTGTCACCAAGATCTATCTATGGAGAGACCAACAACGAGGGGAAGGAGAGTGCATCTACATACCCTTGTAGATCGCTAAGCGGAAGCGTTCAAGTGAACGGGGTTGATGGAGTCGTACTCGTCGTGATTCAAATCACCGATGATCTAGTGCCGAACGGACAGCACCTCCGCGTTCAACACACGTACAGCTCGACGATGTCTCCCACGCCTTGATCCAGCAAGGAGAGAGGGAGAGGTTGAGGAAGACTCCATCCAGCAGCAGCACAACGGCGTGGTGGTGATGGAGGAGCGTGGCAATCCTGCAGGGCTTCGCCAAGCACCTACGGGAGAGGAGGAGGTGTCACGGGAGGGAGGGAGGCGCCAGGGGCTCAGGTATGGATGCCCTCCCTCCCCTCCACTATATATATAGGGGCAAGGGAGAGGGGGGAGGCGCAGCCTTGCCCCTTCCTCCAAGGAAGGGGTGCGGCCAAGAGGGGGAAGGAGTCCATCCTCCCCAAGGCACCTCGGAGGTGCCTTCCCCCTTGAGGACTCTTCCCTCTAGGGTTCCCTAGGCACATGGGCCTCTTGGGGCTGGTGCCCTTGGCCCATGTAGGCCAAGGCGCACCCCCTACAGCCCATGTGCCCCCCCGGGGCAGGTGGCCCCACCCGGTGGACCCCCGGGACCCTTCCGGTGGTCCCGGTACAATACCGATGACCCCGAAACTTGTCCCGATGGACGAAACAGGACTTCCTATATATAAATCTTTACCTCCGGACCATTCCGGAACTCCTCGTGACGTCCGGGATCTCATCCGGGACTCCTAACAACATTCGGTAACCACATACAAGCTTCCTTTATAACCCTAGCGTCATCGAACCTTAAGTGTGTAGACCCTACGGGTTCGGGAGACATGCAGACATGACTGAGATGTTCTCCGATCAATAACCAACAGCGGGATCTGGATACCCATGTTGGCTCCCACATGTTCCACGATGATCTCATCGGATGAACCACGATGTCAAGGACTCAATCGATCCCGTATACAATTCCCTTTGTCTATCGGTACGATACTTGCCCGAGATTCGATCGCCGGTATCCCGATACCTTGTTCAATCTCGTTACAGGCAAGTCTCTTTACTCGTTCCGTAACACATCATCCCGTGATCAACTCCTTGATCACATTGTGCACATTATGATGATGTCCTACCGAGTGGGCCCAGAGATACCTCTCCATTTACACGGAGTGACAAATCCCAGTCTCGATTCGTGCCAACCCAACAGACACTTTCGGAGATACCTGTAATGCACCTTTATAGCCACCCAGTTACGTTGTGACGTTTGATACACCCAAAGCACTCCTA
>NC_057798.1:806388687-806389742 GCF_018294505.1 Triticum aestivum
GGTATCCGGGAGTTACACGATCTCATGGTCTAAGGAAGAGATACTTGACATTGGAAAAGCTCTAGCAAACGAACTACACGATCTTTGTGCTATGCTTAGGATTGGGTCTTGTCCATCACATCATTCTCCTAATGATGTGATCTCGTTATCAACGACATCCAATGTCCATAGCCAGGAAACCATGACTATCTATTGATCACAACGAGCTAGTCAACTAGAGGCTCACTAGGGACATATTGTGGTCTATGTATTCACACGTGTATTACGATTTCCGGATAATACAGTTATAACATGAATAAAAGACAATTATCATGAACAAGGAAATATAATAATAATCAATTTATTATTGCCTCTAGGGCATATTTCCAACAGTCTCCCACTTGCACTAGAGTCAATAATCCAGTTCACATTGATATGTGATTAACACTCAAGGTCACATCCCCATGTGACTAACATCCAAAGAGTTTACTAGAGTCAATAATCTAGTTCACATTTACCATGTGATTAACACTCGATGAGTTCTGGGTTTGATCATGTTATGCTTGTGAGAGAGGTTATAGTCAACGGGTCTGAACCTTTCAGATCATGTGTGCTTTACAAATCTCTATGTCATCTCCTAGATGCAGCTACCACGTTCTATTTGGAGCTATTCCAAATAACTGTTCTACCTGGAGCTATTCTAAATCGTTGCTCCATTATACGTATCCGGTATCTCCACTCAGAGCTATCCGGATAGGTGTTAAGCTTGCATCGACGTAACCCTTTACGACGAACTCTTTTACCACCTCCATAATCGAGAAAATTCCTTAGTCCTCTAGTTACTAAGGATAACTTTGACCGTTGTCCTGTGATCCATTCTTGGATCACTCTTGTACCCCTTGACTGACTCATGGCAAGGCACACTTCAGGTGCGGTACACAGCATAGCATACTGTAGAGCCTCTGTCTTAAGCATAGGGGACGACCTTCGTCCTTTCTCTCTATTCTGTCGTGGTCGAGCTTTAAATCTTAACTTCATACCTTACAACTCAGGCAAGAACTCTTTCTTTGACTGAT
>NC_057798.1:806390048-806454245 GCF_018294505.1 Triticum aestivum
AAATTCTATAGTGCTCCCACTCACTTCTTTGGAAATACAAGTTTCTCATAAACTTTGTATAAACCCAAAATCTTTGATCATCTCATCAAAGCATACATTCCAACTCCGAGATGCTTACTCCAGTCCTCAGAAGGATAGCTGGAGCTTTGCATACTTATTAGCATCTTTCAGGATTGACAAAACCTTCTGGTTGTATCACATACAACCTTTCCTCAAGAAAATCGTCGAGGAAACAATGTTTTGACATCCTATCTGCAAGATTTCATAAATGATGCAGTAATTGCTAATATAATTCCAACAGACTCTTAGCATCGCTACGAGTGAGAAAGTCTCATCGTAGTCAACTCCTTGAACTTGTCGAAAAACATCTTAACGACAAGTCGAGCTTTCTTAATGGTGATACTTACCATCATTGTCCGTCTTCCTTTTAAAATCCATCTGCACTCAATAGCCTTACGACCATCGAGTTGTTCTGCCAAAGTCTACACTTTGTTTTCATATATGGATCCTTTCTCGGATTATATGGCTTTGAGCCATTCGTCGGAATCCGGGCCCACCATCGCTTCTCCATAGCTCGTAGGTTCATTGTTGTCTAGCAACATGACTTCCAAGACAGGATTACGTACCATTCTTAAGTAGTACGCATCCTTGTCATCCCACGAGGTTTGGGAGTGACTTGATCTGAAGTTTCATGATCACTATCATAAGCTTCCACTTCAATTGGTGTAGGTGCCACAGGAACAACTCTTTGTGCCCTGCTATACACTAGTTGAAGTGACGGTTCAATAACCTTATCAAGTCTCCACCATCCTCCCACTCAATTCGTTCGAGAGAAACTTTTCCACGAGAAAGGACCCGATTCTAGAAACAATCCATTATTGCTTTCGGATCTGAGACAGGAGGTATACCCAACTATTTTGGGTGTCCTATGAAGATGCATTTATCTGCTTTGGGTTCGAGCTTATCAGCCTGAAACCTTTTTTCACATAAGCGTCGCAGCCCCAAACTTTCAAGAAATGACATCTTAGGTTTCTCTAAACCATAGTTCATACGGTGTCATATCATCGGAATTACGTGGTGCCCTATTTAAAGTGAATGTGGTTGTCTCTAATGTCTAACCCATGAATGACAGTGGTAATTCGATAAGAGACATCATGGTACGCACCATATCAAATAGGGTGCAACTATGATGTTCGGACACACCATCACACTATGGTGTTCCAAGCTGTATTAGTTGTGAAACAATTTCCACAATGTCTTAATTCTGTGCCAAACTCGTAATTCAGATATTCATCTCTATGATCATATCATAGATCTTTTATCCTCTTGTCACGACGATCTTTCAACTTCACCCTGAAATTACTTGAACCTTTCAATAATTCAGACTCGTGATTTATCAAGTAAATGTACTCAACATCTACTTGAATCATCTGTGAAGTAAAAACATAACGATATCCACTACATGCCTCAGCACTCATTGGACTGCACACATCAAAATGTATTACTTCCAACAAGTTGCTTTCTAGTTCCATTTTACTGAAACCGAGGCTTTCAGTCATCTTGCCCATGTGGTATGTTTTGCATGTCTCAAGCGATTCAAGATCAAGTGAGTTCAAACGGTCCATTTGCATGGAGTTTCTTCATGCATATACACCAATAGACATGGTTCGCATGTCTCAAACTTTTCAAAAATGAGTGAGCCCAAAGATCCATCAACATGGAGCTTCTTCATGCGTTTTATACCGATATGACTTACGTGGCAGTGCCACAATTAGGTGGTACTATCATTACTATCTTTTGGCATGAACATGTGTATCACTACGATCGAGATTCAATAAACCATTCATTTTAGGTGCAAGACCATTGAAGGTATTATTCAAATAAACAGAGTAACCATTATTCTTCTTAAATGAATAACCGTATTGCGATAGACATAATCCAATCATGTCTATGCTCAACGCAAACACCAAATGACAATTATTCAGGTTTAATACTAATCTTGATGGTAGAGGGAGCGTGCGACGTTTGATCACGTCAAACTTGGAAACACTTCCAACACATATCGTCAGCTCACCTTTAGCTAGTCTCCGTTTATTCCGTAGCTTTTATTTCGAGTTACTAACACTTGGCAACCGAACCGGTATCTTAATACCCTGGTGCTACTAGGAGTACTAGTAAAATACACATTAACATAATGTATATCCAATATACTTCTATTGACCTTGCCAGCCTTATCATCTACCAAGTATCTAGGGTAATTCTGCTCCAGTGGCTGTTCCCCTTATTACAGAAGCACTTAGTCTTGGGTTTGGGTTCAACCTTGGGTTTCTTCACCAGAGCAGCAGCTGAATTGGCGTTTCATGAAGTATCCATTTGTTCCCTTGCCCTTCTTGAAACTAGTGGTTTCACCAACCATCAACAATTGATGCTCCTTCTTGATTTCTACTTTCGTGGCGTCAAACATCGCGAGTATCTCAAGGATCATCATATATGTTGTGACACCCCAAAAATTTGGCCTTGTTTTAATGAATTAAATTTTTTTTACCAGGAATTAAGCTTTGAGTTTCTGAGCTCCATTTTAATTTTTAAATCATTTCCTTCCCTGTTGTGATGAGTTTTTCCCTAAGTGAAAACTTTTCAAAGTATGTTATTGGACTTATTTAACCTCTCAAGAAAAACTTTTCTTTTATCAGTATAAATAATTAACTAATTAAATTGCTTGATCTTTATTTTCTTGAAAAAATGGTGTTTCAAGGTTATATGGCCATATTTGAACTACAACCATTTGATAAATTCACCTAAAACTCTAACCAAAATTTGGAGATGTCAAGTGATGTTTTTAAATCACTTTTATACAAAAATATATTTTATTTATGTTATAATTTGAGCTCTGCATCAATTTTTCCTTCTCTGGTCCAGAGTACATTTTGCACTACAACTCTTTTAAATAATTCTTTCTAGCCTCCACCAAAATTATGGGATGTTGATAGTAGCATATGATTCAACTTTATGCAAAAACCTAGTGCTGTTCTTTGAAAATTTTGAGTGAATCAACCTCTTTTTCATTCTGGACCTACTTGATGGTTTGTACAGCAACCATATTTTTGCTTGCTCTTTAACCCTTGATTATTTCTCCCACTCTTAGACAGCCCTACCAAACCCTTAAGTCCAGGAGCATGCACCTTTTGGATCATTTTTGGTTCATGAAATAATGCTATTTATTTCCTGTCCAGAATTGAAGTTCTGCTAAACTTGCACTAACAAGTTTCTTCTTTTGGCAAAATAACCTCACCACTCTCTCTTGCATCTAAGGAGGCCTTGATCTAGAGATTTGGGCCATCCCAAGAGTTGCTTAGAAGCCTTTAACATTTTGTCAAACACCTGGTGTGCATGGCCAGTTTTGACATGATTTTGTCTTTGCATTGTGACCTTGCACCTCGGATCATACTAGCATGTCCACTAGGATCCCAGTTGCTCCTAACCTGGGTCTGTTAATTGCCAGCCTCGACCGCGACCTCTAGCGTGCTCTGGCATAGTGTCGAACACATCCCGTGCACGCCCGGAGCGCGACCAGAGCGCGCGTATTGCACGACCCGCGCCCAAGCTGACACGCTGGCCCCATGGCTTTGGCCCGCTCTGCAGCACCTCGCCACGCACTCCCCTTCTCACCGCAACACGCCAAGCAGCCCCCGCCGCGCCCGATAGGCCAAGCGCTAGCCGCCGCCGCCGCCCGACAGCCTCTGCCCATGTCGGCGCCGCCAAAGCCACTCCCGCTCGCCACCTGCCCCTGTGAGCAGTGCGTGCTCATCCACAGCTTCGTCCGCTAGCATTCGTCGCCGCCACGTCGCCCTAGCTACAGAGAGGCGGTTCGCCGGAGAGCTTATCCACGGCCGCCGCGGAACCGACCTCGGCGCGCTATAAATGGATCCCCCGAGCTTTCCCGAGCACGCAGGCGACCCTATGCTACCCCCATAGCGCTCCCCTGCCTCGCATTCGACCCGGGGAGGCCTCCTTCCTCATCTCCGGCAACTCCTGCCGCCGCCACCGCCCCGGCCAATACGGCACCTCCAGTACCTCCCCTTCTCCGTTCTCTTCGCCAAGAACACCTCCTTCCTTCCAGGAACCCAACCCCCTACTTGATTTTGATCGGGAGCCCTCGCCGCCACAAAGTCACTTCGCCACCGAAGCCTTCCTCCGCCGCGGAGCTCGCCACCGGCAGCTCCCTCCACCTCCAGCTACCCTGCGACCACCGGAAGGATCGCCCTTGCATGGCGGATCCATCCCCGCCCTCAGGGCCCCACGAGGAGCCGCCAGTCGCCGGCGACGATCGCCGGAGTTCCGCCTCCGCTCGGGACAGGGGAAGAGGAGGGAGAAAGACTAGTCAAACCTGACTAGTGGGCCCCGTGGACCCACTGTCAGTGACCCACTCCGCCGCCACGCGTGTTAAGTGGAGGCGTAAAACCCCCCAGTATGTCTTCCCTGCACCGAAAGCGTATTCTGCCCAAAACGTTTTCTTTTTCCTGATTTTATTAAAAACAGATTTTGACCACAACTTTGACTGCCTATAACTTTTTAAATACAACTCCAAATGAAATGATTCTTTTTCCTACCTCTCTCAAATTTCATCTAGTTTATTTTAAGATTTATTTGAAAATATTTCAGAACAACTTTTGGTGCTGTTTTTATTTTGTGTGTTAATTCTTTTATATTGCTAAAATAGGATTTTTGAAGAGAGGAGAAATGTTTCAAGTTTTGGAGTGCATCCCTGCCTTTCCCACATTGAAGGCAAGCATTCTGAATCCCGGCATAATATTTTTGGTGTGATCGTTGATACATTTATAACACCACCGCATTTCGAAGGACCTATTATTTCATGTGATATGATCATATGCATGAGTGCATGTTATTGATTTCCATGCTGTTGGAAATGGACACACTTGTGATGATAATCACCCTCATGTGCCTTGCATGCATACCGGCAGGAACCCGGGAAAACCTCTGCCTTGAGTAGGCATGAGTTTGTCGCCGGTCTCCGTCGGGACGGTTATGGCTGGTATGGCATGGTAAGGTAATATGAGCGGTGACTCCGTTGGATGAAATACTTTTGTCATGCTAACCATGCAGGGAATACTTAAACCTCCTGAGTCGACCGTAGATCGAGTCTTGTGCCAGTAACCCCCATACTTGTTTCGTACTACCACTCGTCTCTACAGCAAGTAGAGTACGGTTCAGTAAGTTGTCAACCTCTTTCTAGCACACACCGTACAAAGAGGCCATGGTGGAAGATATCGGTTGTAGCCGGTAGGCATGCCACCTGGTCCGGGGGCATGGGTGTTTCCGGTTGAGACCGAGAGGGGAGGCCACCCCTTAGAGCGCGCGATATAAATTTGATCCCATGCTACGCGAGGTTGTAGCCTCCCCACTTAGAGTTTGCTTAACAGGTGTCGTGGGTGATTCCAGACACGTGTGAGTTAAGCTGGTGTGTGCAAGTAAGGTGTGTTTTCAATTAAAAGGCCGTAGACGGAATTAGTCTTGATGAACTAAAGGAATCCGTTACTCGTGGGTAAAGAGTACACCCTCTGCAGAGATTAAACCTATTCGAATAGCCGTGTCCATGGTTAAGGATTACAGTCTGGGATGGGTCAAGTGTCGGTCTTAGGAGGTGAAACTGTTAACCAGAACTGGAACCACTACTGGTGACTTGTGATAATTATGATTATTATTATTGTTGACTAACCCGTGATATTATTGTCATTATCGAGTATCTCTGGGACGGTTCTACCTCCGGGATATTCACTATGAATGTTTATTTTAAAGCCCTTTATGTGGTGTCGCTCAGACGCCCGACTGTGGCATTTCTTTTAAAGCCCTTTATGTGGTGTCGCTCAGACGCCCGACTGTGGCATTTCTTTTAAAGCTCTTTATGTGGTGTCGCTCAGACGCCCGACTGTGGCATTTCTTTTAAAGCCCTTTATGTGGTGTCGCCCAGACGCCCGACTGTGGCATTTCTTTTAAAGCCCTTTATGTGGTGTCGCCCAGACGCCCGACTGTGGCATTTCTTTTAAAGCCCTTTATGTGGTGTCGCTCAGACGCCCGACTGTGGCATTTCTTTTAAAGCCCTTTATGTGGTGTCGCACAGACACCCGACTGTGGCATTGCTTGTTATTTATTTTCATAAATTTTAGCACTACTATGTTATTGCATATTTATAAACAACTTGTTTGCACGCATCAGAGTTTCATTTATATTTTGTGACGGATGTCATGAGCATAAAATATTTTCAGCACATCATTGTTATATTATACCTGTGTTCATAATGTTTGCGAGTACATTCAAAGTACTCACTGGCTTGTCCCTAGCTATTGTCTTGGCCAGATTTTCTTGCACGGAGAGGAGTGATGCGATGACAGCCCCGGAACCTAAGCAATGGAGATAGCAGCCTCGCGAAGATAGGAGTTAGCCTGGTCAGCTGTTCCTGTGGGAATTGGAGTCCCATAGACACTGATGTTTCACAACCGCTTCCGCCATCAACCACTAGAAACCATTTGTTGTACTCACAGGCCAGAATGGTCTTATACTACATATTTTGTATTTTTGCTTGGAATTTCTGTATCAAGTTGGAGCCTCATCAGCTAACAGTAATCCTGGGGCTGATGAGCACGACGGTCTTTTCTGGAAATTTATACCCGGAAAACCGGTCGTGGCAGGCTTGGTACCAGAGCCAGGCTGACCATTGGCTAATCCTATCTTAGCCGGGTCTTTAAATTAGGCAAACCAACCCACCAAACCATAACCAAACCCCAGCCAAGCTTCTCGTGCAAGATAGCCACACAGTGACCCAATACCTTTTGGCAGTCGGTGCCCAACCTATCAACCTAACCTGTCGCTCATGTGCCAGTGATCGAATCCTAAATAGTCCTTTCTCACAAGCGTGCAAAGGAAGACTCCGTCCCCTTTTTCCTATAAAAAGGGGCATACTAGCACCAACACAGCACAACACAGTCTCTTCCCCAACCTAGCCACAATTCCTGGCCCCATAGTGCACAATGAGACCACAGCAACCAACCTTGGAGGTTTTGTGACCATCCTCGCAAACCTCACCCGTCGTGCCTATGCGTTAGAAGAGCCACCTGAATATGTTGTGTACCAAGGACCCATGAGCGTTGAAGACCGTCAATTCTGGGCCACCGTGCACATCTACGGTAGGGGTCTAGCACCCGAGCGCCCCTACAGGTTCACCGGAAGGACAACTTCCTTTGAGCTTCAAGCCATCCAACTAGCCGCTCGAGAGGCTATAGTTCATCTCAGGCACTTGTTGCCCAGAGTTAACTGTCGCTCGTTCCACTACTACCCTAGACACGAAGGGTATGGTAGACCACCCCAGGTTGCCAACGGAGATCAGGAGACAGACCCCGCATTGTTGCACCTAGTGCGCTATGTAAGTGCACTAGAGGCACTGTTCGACCAGATCACCATTGATCTGATCGCAGCTCGAGGAGAGCTGGTTCGTCGAGCCCCAGCAAGAAGAGAAGATGAGCCCGATGCCGACAACCCAGTCGTGCTGTTCGGACAACCGATCGAGACCCTGAGATCAGCTCCAGCCATCAACCGAGATGCTTTGATGACCCCAGAAGTGCTTCGTCGCCTTTTGGGAAGCCACTCCAACGGGATTATGGCTAACAATCCCCGTGATGATCATCATCGCTACCCCGACCCTGCAGTTCCTCCGCCATCTCCGACTAATCCCGGCAGTGAGACACATGGAGAAGCCTCGACATCCACCAGGCACTCCCGTTTAGACGTAAACGAGGTAGATTAAGCCGTGCGAATAGCACCAAGTTTCAGTGTATCCTCGCTTTCTAATCGTGCGACCGTGTATATCAACGCAGCCTATCGTTGTGCCTCTATTTTAATGATAGCCTTTGCACTTTTTATTTTTGTTTTTGGCCAGCGCATAATTGCATATTTTCCGGGCACAGCTACCAACACCAACCCGATGACAACCACAGTAACACGTCTCTTTATGAGATATGTGTATCTCCGGCACGGACCCCGACTCTTGAGGTAATCTGGCAGATTTATTACCTTCCACCGCGGTAAATGATCCAGCTCCATTGTTATATAAAGGCCACCTTGTGACCTTACCCAGCAATCCTCACCTTGTGCACCACACTCACAACCATTTCTTGTCATGCCAAGCCCTAGTATTTATCGGAGAACCCCAGATGCAACCCCGGGTAGCTTTGTCAAAATATTGCGGGACTTTACCCGCAGTACCATGGGTTCTACCCAGCCACCCCAGTACGAGCTGTTCAAATCAAGGATCACCCCATCCACCTCGGAATATTGGGCAGCAGTACACATTCCTCCTGTAGACCCCAACCAAGACCCAACAGAAGTTTCCTTCGTGGGAAAATCTATGCCAACCCCACACTTGGCCATAGAAGATGCTGCAAAAGAAGCGATTGCTCGCCTTCGATCCGCAGTACCCTATGCCCGCGAAAGAGGATATTATTATTTTCCGAGCCGTGCAACACCCGGAGGAGTGACATCTTTTCCCGGTGGGCGGATTGAGAAAGACCCAGTGCTAGCCAACCTCATCCAGTACATCATCGCCCAAGAGCATTTGAACTAGCGAGTAATGGATTATCTCCAGAGTCTCGCTGATTTAAATCCTCAGATTGCCATCGGCAGAGCACTGAGACCCGAACCGGAGAGACACGTGCATCGACTGGTCAATCCACTTCCTCCGATAGAAGAGGAGTGTATCCCTTTACCAGAGACATTTTATCAGGACCCCAACCAGTTACCGTTTTCATTTTAGACGTCACTACTGTATTTGTTATTTCAGCATTTATTTATGTGTGTGACTTATGTGCGATACCATGAGTTTGTACGACGAGTCAATTATTTGGCTTCTACTAATGTGTGTAGTTTTTGTTGTGATTTATGCTCCTTTAAAATTAACTGTTTTTCCCTCGCAAAATTCTGGAGTGAGATTTCTTATCCCTGAGCTGCTACATCTACACTTTCTCATGGCGTGGATTTATTAATTTCACAGCACCACGGCAGCAGACTCACAACCATAACCTTTCGGACACAAACACTAATTGCAAAACTTTGCAACAGTGTTGCATCCAGCTAATCACCCCCTAACAACAGTTAGCACCCGGCACACCCCACCTACTCCTCGTGATCACCACCACCGCGGAGAGCCAACACCCGAGCAGCAGCGTCGTGACGATCATCGAGGATCATCGCGCACAGGAGCACAGAGAGCCCCAGCAGCGTCGCCAGCCCTCCGCATATCAGGATCGCAAACCAGTCCAGCATCGCCTCCGCCATTAGAGCCTCACCCGAGCTTCTGTAAGCAGTAATGGAGAAAGAAGAAGGAGGAAGAGAAGTGAGGCCAGGTGTGAGGAAGAAGAGAGAGGCACCCCGGCCGTTTTATAGCTCGAGCTCGGTGTACGGTGGGCGAAGTCCACCAGCGCCGCTCGTCGCCCGATCGCCGGTGTTCGGAGTCGAATCCGCGAGCAGTGCCGACAGCGCACTGGCCCGCGAGGAGAGTGCACGCTGCACCAACAGCTAGCACGCCGCGCACTACCGCGGTACGGCCTGGATGCCCTACGCGCTAGGCATCGCCAGTGGAGAAAGCGTGCGGGAGAGAGGAAGAAGAGAGGACCAGAGGGAGAAGAAGAGACTAGCAGTGGACCCTGGTCCCACCTGTCAGCCAGAGAGAGCACTGTGCTCTCGGGTGCGACCAGCGTATATCTAAATTTAGAAGTTATTCTAAATTTATATCCAGCGTAGAAACCTCACGTTTTTGTCCCGAATCGCAGACTTTTCCACGCAGCACCAGTATTCGCACTGTGAATTTTCACCACTTATTGCCCTCTCACTGTAGCCACATTTTTATTGCGTATAGTTTTTCTTAAAACAGCTTTTAACAAATCTCGAGGATGAGATTTTTCTTAAGGGGGGTAGTGTCTGTGACACCCCAAAAATTTGGCCTTGTTTTAATGAATTAAAATTTTTTTACCAGGAATTAAGCTTTGAGTTTCTGAGCTCCATTTTAATTTTTAAATCATTTCCTTCCCTGTTGTGATGAGTTTTTCCCTAAGTGAAAACTTTTCAAAGTATGTTATTGGACTTATTTAACCTCTCAAGAAAAACTTTTCTTTTATCAGTATAACTAATTAACTAATTAAATTGCTTGATCTTTATTTTCTTGAAAAAATGGTGTTTCAAGGTTATATGGCCATATTTGAACTACAACCATTTGATAAATTCACCTAAAACTCTAACCAAAATTTGGAGATGTCAAGTGATGTTTTTAAATCACTTTTATACAAAAATATATTTTATTTATGTTATAATTTGAGCTCTGCATCAATTTTTCCTTCTCTGGTCCAGAGTACATTTTGCACTACAACTCTTTTAAATAATTCTTTCTAGCCTCCACCAAAATTATGGGATGTTGATAGTAGCATATGATTCAACTTTATGCAAAAACCTAGTGCTGTTCTTTGAAAATTTTGAGTGAATCAACCTCTTTTTCATTCTGGACCAACTTGATGGTTTGTACAGCAACCATATTTTTGCTTGCTCTTTAACCCTTGATTATTTCTCCCACTTGTAGACAGCCCTACCAAACCCTTAAGTCCAGGAGCATGCACCTTTTGGATCATTTTTGGTTCATGAAATAATGCTATTTATTTCCTGTCCAGAATTGAAGTTCTGCTAAACTTGCACTAACAAGTTTCTTCTTTTGGCAAAATAACCTCATCACTCTCTCTTGCATCTAAGGTGGCCTTGATCTAGAGATTTGGGCCATCCCAAGAGTTGCTTAGAAGCCTTTAACATTTTGTCAAACACCTGGTGTGCATGGCCAGTTTTGACATGATTTTGTCTTTGCATTGTGACCTTGCACCTCGGATCATACTAGCATGTCCACTAGGATCCCAGTTGCTCCTAACCTGGGTCTGTTAATTGCCAGCCTCGACCGTGACCTCTAGCGTGCTCTGGCATAGTGTGGAACATGTCCCGTGCACGCCCGGAGCGCGAGCAGAGCGCGCGTATTGCACGACCCGCGCCCAAGCTGACACGCTGGCCCCACGGCTTTGGCCCGCTCTGCAGCACCTCGCCACGCACTCCCCTTCTCACCGCAACACGCCAAGCAGCCCCCGCCGCGCCCGACAGGCCAAGCGCTAGCCGCCGCCGCCCGACAGCCTTTGCCCATGTCGGCGCCGCCAAAGCCACTCCCGCTCGCCACCTGCCCCTGTGAGCAGTGCGTGCTCATCCACAGCTTCGTCCGCTAGCATTCGTCGCCGCCACGTCGCCCTAGCTACAGAGAGGCGGTTCGCCGGAGAGCTTATCCACGGCCGCCGCGGAACCGACCTCGGCGCGCTATAAATGGACCCCCCGAGCTTTCCCGAGCACGCAGGCGACCCTATGCTACCCCCATAGCGCTCCCCTGCCTCGCATTCGACCCGGGGAGGCCTCCTTCCTCATCTCCGGCAAATCCTGCCGCCGCCACCGCCCCGGCCAATACGGCACCTCCAGTACCTCCCCCTCTCCGTTCTCTTCGCCAAGAACACCTCCTTCCTTCCAGGAACCCAACCCCCTACTTGATTTTGATCGGGAGCCCTCGCCGCCACAAAGTCACTTCGCCACCGAAGCCTTCCTCCGCCGCGGAGCTCGCCGCCGGCAGCTCCCTCCACCTCCAGCTACCCTGCGACCACCGGAAGGATCGCCCTTGCATGGCGGATCCATCCCCGCCCTCAGGGCCCCACGAGGAGCCGCCAGTCGCCGGCGACGATCGCCGGAGTTCCGCCTCCGCTCGGGACAGGGGAAGAGGAGGGAGAAAGACTAGTCAAACCTGACTAGTGGGCCCCGTGGACCCACTATCAGTGACCCACTCCGCCGCCACGCGTGTTAAGTGGAGGCGTAAAACCCCCCAGTACGTCTTCCCTGCACCGAAAGCGTATTCTGCCCAAAACGTTTTCTTTTTCCTGATTTTATTAAAAACAGATTTTGACCACAACTTTGACTGCCTATAACTTTTTAAATACAACTCCAAATGAAATGATTCTTTTTCCTACCTCTCTCAAATTTCATCTAGTTTATTTTAAGATTTATTTGAAAATATTTCAGAACAACTTTTGGTGCTGTTTTTATTTTGTGTGTTAATTCTTTTATATTGCTAAAATAGGATTTTTGAAGAGAGGAGAAATGTTTCAAGTTTTGGAGTGCATCCCTGCCTTTCCCACATTGAAGGCAAGCATTCTGAATCCCGGCATAATATTTTTGGTGTGATCGTTGATACATTTATAACACCACCGCATTTCGAAGGACCTATTATTTCATGTGATATGATCATATGCATGAGTGCATGTTATTGATTTCCATGCTGTTGGAAATGGACACACTTGTGATGATAATCACCCTCATGTGCCTTGCATGCATACCGGCAGGAACCCGGGAAAACCTCTGCCTTGAGTAGGCATGAGTTTGTCGCCGGTCTCCGTCGGGACGGTTATGGCTGGTATGGCATGGTAAGGTAATATGAGCGGTGACTCCGTTGGATGAAATACTTTTGTCATGCTAACCATGCAGGGAATACTTAAACCTCCTGAGTCGACCGTAGATCGAGTCTTGTGCCAGTAACCCCCATACTTGTTTCGTACTACCACTCGTCTCTACAGCAAGTAGAGTACGGTTCAGTAAGTTGTCAACCTCTTTCTAGCACACACCATACAGAGAGGCCATGGTGGAAGATATCGGTTGTAGCCGGTAGGCATGCCACCTGGTCCGGGGGCATGGGTGTTTCTGGTTGAGACCGAGAGGGGAGGCCACCCCTTAGAGCGCGCGATATAAATTTGATCCCATGCTACGCGAGGTTGTAGCCTCCCCACTTAGAGTTTGCTTAACAGGTGTCGTGGGTGATTCCAGACACGTGTGAGTTAAGCTGGTGTGTGCAAGTTAGGTGTGTTTTCAATTAAAAGGCCGTAGACGGAATTAGTCTTGATGAACTAAAGGAATCCGTTACTCGTGGGTAAAGAGTACACCCTCTGCAGAGATTAAACCTATTCGAATAGCCGTGTCCATGGTTAAGGATTACAGTCTGGGATGGGTCAAGTGTCGGTCTTAGGAGGTGAAACTGTTAACCAGAACTGGAACCACTACCGGTGACTTGTGATAATTATGATTATTATTATTGTTGACTAACCCGTGATATTATTGTCATTATCGAGTATCTCTGGGACGGTTCTACCTCCGGGATATTCACTATGAATGTTTATTTTAAAGCCCTTTATGTGGTGTCGCTCAGACGCCCGACTGTGGCATTTCTTTTAAAGCCCTTTATGTGGTGTCGCTCAGACGCCCGACTGTGGCATTTCTTTTAAAGCTCTTTATGTGGTGTCGCTCAGACGCCCGACTGTGGCATTTCTTTTAAAGCCCTTTATGTGGTGTCGCCCAGACGCCCGACTGTGGCATTTCTTTTAAAGCCCTTTATGTGGTGTCGCTCAGACGCCCGACTGTGGAATTTCTTTTAAAGCCCTTTATGTGGTGTCGCACAGACACCCAACTGTGGCATTGCTTGTTATTTATTTTCATAAATTTTAGCACTACTATGTTATTGCATATTTATAAACAACTTGTTTGCACGCATCAGAGTTTCATTTATATTTTGTGACGGATGTCATGAGCATAAAATATTTTCATCACATCATTGTTATATTATACCTGTGTTCATAATGTTTGCGAGTACATTCAAAGTACTCACTGGCTTGTCCCTAGCTATTGTCTTGGCCAGATTTTCTTGCACGGAGAGGAGTGACGCGATGACAGCCCCGGAACCTAAGCAATGGAGATAGCAGCCTCGCGAAGATAGGAGTTAGCCTGGTCAGCTGTTCCTGTGGGAATTGGAGTCCCATAGACACTGATGTTTCACAACCGCTTCCGCCATCAACCACTAGAAACCATTTGTTGTACTCATAGGCCAGAATGGTCTTATACTACATATTTTGTATTTTTGCTTGGAATTTCTGTATCATGTTGGAGCCTCATCAGCTAACAGTAATCCTGGGGCTGATGAGCACGACGGTCTTTTCTGGAAATTTATACCCGGAAAACCGGTCGTGGCATATGTCCCTGATATATTATAGTTCATCACGAAGCTCTAGCAGCTTGGTGGTAATGACTTCGGAGAACCATCACTGTTTCATCTGGAAGATCAACTCCCACTCGATTCAAGCGATTGTTGTACTCAGACAATCTGAGCACAAGCACAATAATTGAGCTTTTCTCCTTAGTTTGCAGGCTAAGAAAATCGTCGGAGGTCTTATACCTCTTGACGTGGGCACGAGCCTGAAATCCCAATTTCAGCCCTCAAAACATCTCATATGTTTCGCGATGTTTCGAAAACGTCTTTAGTGCCTCAACTCTAAACCGTTTAACTGAACTATCACGTAGTTATCAAAACGTGTATGTCCGATGTTCGCAACATCCACAAACGACGTTTGGGGTTCAGCACACTGAGCGATGCATTAAGGACATAAGCCTTCTATGAAGCAATGAGGACAAACCTCAGTTTACCGACCTAGTCCGCATAATTGCTACTATCAACTTTCAACTAAATTTTCTCTAGGAACATAACTAAACAGTAGAACTGAAGCGCGAGCTACGACATAATTTGCAAAGATCTTTTGACTATGTTCAAGATAATTAAGTTCATCTTATGAACTCCCACTCAGATAGACATCCCTCTGGTCATCTAAGTGATTACATGATCCGAGTTAACTAGGCCGTGTCCGATCATCACGTGAGACGGACTAGCCAACGTCGGTGAACATCTTCATGTTGATCGTATCTTCTATACGACTCATGCTCGACCTTTCGGTCTCCGTGTTCCGAGGGCATGTCTGTACATGCTAGGCTCGTCAAGTTAACCCTAAGTGTATTGCATGTGTAAATCTGTCTTACACCCGTTGTATGTGAACGTAAGGATCTATCACACCCGATCATCACGTGGTGCTTCGAAGCGACGAACTGTAGCAACGGTGCACAGTTAGGGGAGAACACTTCTTGAAATTTTTGTAAGGGATCATCTTATTTACTACCGTCGTTCTAAGTAAACAAGATGCATAAACATGATAAACATCACATGCAATCAAATAGTGACATGATATGGACAATATCATTTTGCTCCTTTTGATCTCCATCTTCGGGGCTCCATGATCATCATCGTCACCGGCATGACACCATGATCTCCATCATCATGATCTCTATCATCGTGTCTCCATGAAGTTGTCACGTCATCTATTACTTTTACTACTATGGCTACCGGTTAGCAATAAAGTAAAGTAATTACATGGCGTTGCACAATGACACGCAGGTCATACAATAAATTAAGACAACTCCTATGGCTCCTGCCGGTTGTCATACTCATCGACATGCAAGTCATGATTCCTATTACAAGAACATGATCAATCTCATACATCACATATATCATTCATCACATCCTTTTGGCCATATCACATCACATAGCATACCCTACAAAAACAAGTTAGACGTCCTCTAATTGTTGTTTGCATGTTTTACGTGGCTGCTATGGGTTACTAGCAAGAACGTTTCTTACCTACGCAAAGACCACAACGTGATATGCCAATTGCTATTTACCCTTCATAAGGACCCTTTTCATCGAATCCGATCCGACTAAAGTGGGAGAGACAGACACCCGCCAGCCACCTTATGCAACTAGTGCATGTTTGTCGGTGGAACCGGTCTCACGTAAGAGTACGTGTAAGGTTGGTCCGGGCCGCTTCATCCCACGATGCAGCAGAATCAAGATAAGACTAGTAAAGGCAAGCATATTGAACAAAATCAACGCCCACAACTACTTTGTGTTCTACTCGTGCAAAGAATCTACGCAATAGACCTAGCTCTGATACCACTGTTGGGGAACGTAGCAGAAATTCAAAATTTTCCTACGTGTCACCAAGATCTATCTATGGAGAGACCAGCAACGAGGGGAAGGAGAGTGCATCTACATTTCCTTGTAGATCGCTGAGCGAAAGCGTTCAAGTGAACGGGGTTGATGGAGTCGTACTCGTCGTGATTCAAATCACCGATGATCTAGTGCCGAACGGACAGCACCTCCGCGTTCAACACACGTACAGCTCGACGATGTCTCCCACGCCTTGATCCAGCAAGGAGAGAGGGAGAGGTTGAGGAAGACTCCATCCAGCAGCAGCACAACAGCGTGGTGGTGATGGAGGAGCGTGGCAATCCTGCAGGGCTTCGCCAAGCACCTACGGGAGAGGAGGAGGTGTCACGGGAGGGAGGGAGGCGCCAGGGGCTCAGGTATGGATGCCCTCCCTCCCCTCCACTATATATAGGGGCAAGGGAGAGGGGGGAGGCGCAGCCTTGCCCCTTCCTCCAAGGAAGGGGTGCGGCCAAGAGGGGGAAGGAGTCCATCCTCCCCAAGGCACCTCGGAGGTGCCTTCCCCCTTGAGGACTCTTCCCTCTAGGGTTCCCTAGGTGCATGGGCCTCTTGGGGCTGGTGCCCTTGGCCCATGTAGGCCAAGGCGCACCCCCTACAGCCCATGTGGCCCCCCGGGGCAGGTGGCCCCACCCGGTGGGCCCCCGGGACCCTTCCGGTGGTCCCGGTACAATACCGATGACCCCGAAACTTGTCCCGATGGCCGAAACAGGACTTCCTATATATAAATCTTTACCTCCGGACCATTCCGGAACTCCTTGTGACGTCCGGGATCTCATCCGGGACTCCTAACAACATTCGGTAACCACATACAAGCTTCCTTTATAACCCTAGCGTCATCGAACCTTAAGTGTGTAGACCCTACGGGTTCGGGAGACATGCAGACATGACTGAGATGTTCTCCGGTCAATAACCAACAGCGGGATCTGGATACCCATGTTGGCTCCCACATGTTCCACGATGATCTCATCGGATGAACCACGATGTCAAGGACTCAATCGATCCCGTATACAATTCCCTTTGTCTATCGGTACGATACTTGCCCGAGATTCAATCGTCGGTATCCCGATACCTTGTTCAATCTCGTTACAGGCAAGTCTCTTTACTCGTTCTGTAACACATCATCCCGTGATCAACTCCTTGATCACATTGTGCACATTATGATGATGTCCTACCGAGTGGGCCCAGAGATACCTCTCCGTTTACACGGAGTGACAAATCCCAGTCTCGATTCGTGCCAACCCAACAGACACTTTCGGAGATACCTGTAATGCACCTTTATAGCCACCCAGTTACGTTGTGACGTTTGATACACCCAAAGCACTCCTACGGTATCCGGGAGTTACACGATCTCATGGTCTAAGGAAGAGATACTTGACATTGGAAAAGCTCTAGCAAACGAACTACACGATCTTTGTGCTATGCTTAGGATTGGGTCTTGTCCATCACATCATTCTCCTAATGATGTGATCCCGTTATCAACGACATCCAATGTCCATAGCCAGGAAACCATGACTATCTGTTGATCACAACGAGCTAGTCAACTAGAGGCTCACTAGGGACATATTGTGGTCTATGTATTCACACGTGTATTACGATTTCCGGATAATACAGTTATAGCATGAATAAAAGAAAGGAAATATAATAATAATCAATTTATTATTGCCTCTAGGGCATATTTCCAACAGAGCCCGCAATAGAAGTAATCAACGAAGAAAGGAAATTTATCCGGGGCGGGCGCGACACAAGAAGCAGGGATGACGCGAGTGGCAGGATGCCCTGTCGTCTCTCTCCCCCACATGCACTGATACCAGTACATGAGCGCGCGCGCATCGAGCGTTGGAGCAAAGACGACGTGCTCCATCCGCATCTTCACCAGCTCGCTCTCCGGCACCTCTTCCCCCTTGGTCGCCTTGGACGCTCCCTTGCCCTTGCTCATTTTGGGCGCCATAGCAGCCAAGGAAGGTCGAGGGACCAAGGGCGGTGAGGGCACGGCGGCGGCGGAGGGAGGAGGAAGCTTTGGTTTGGGCTCGGGGAAGAAGAAGGGGACGGCTGTTCCTAGATTGGTAAAGCCAAAGGGGGGTAAATTAGCAGCGCCTTGCGGATTCCTCTTTTTATGGGGAAGGCGCGGGGCTTCCTCTTTACTGTTCGATGTGAAGGCATTCCGCAGGCGTGCTGCGACCGTTCCGCACACGTCCCCCCACGTCGCGCACTCAATGCGGATCATGGGAAGCGCAGCAGACGAGATGATTACAACAGTTAACCCCTGCCACGCGTGCCCGCGCACTGTTTGGGCCTGGTCCAACGATGCTTTCGCACTCGTGTATGGCCCATGCCCGGGGGCTCCTGTTGGTGTACTAAAGTTTGTGCCCTTTGGTACCCCTTACTTGTGCACGGGCAGTTGCAGCCGCACCTGCGGCGATGCTTGACGGGGGCAGCTGGAGGCAAGATACAAGACGACCAAGATGGCGCCCAAGCCATTAACCAGAGAGTAGAAGACAAGCTGACCCCCGGCAAGATCCTTGATGGGGAGGCTCGCGAAGCCCCGGCAAAATCCTTGCCGGGACGGCTTGCGAAGCACTGACAAGACCACCACCCTTGAGGTTGAGAGCTCTGACACCATCGACAATGTCAAGGCCAAGATCCAGGGGTGCATGCGTAGTGGCATGCAGATCTTTGTGAAGACTGGTGGCATGAAGATCTTCGTGACGACCAGAAGGCAGAGTTCCTAGCAAGATCCTTGCCGGGGACGTTTGCGAGGCCTGGCAAGCACCTGCGTGGTGGCATGCAGATCTTCGTGAAGATCCTACCACCGTTCCAGCGTAGCGGCTAGCCAGCCAGCTTGGCATTGCATGCCTCGTCAGCCTGGATGCGTGTCAAGACAGAGTGAGGCGGCGACGGACGGGACGGGCTCTATTCCCGTCCTCGATAAAGTTAGAGGGCACGTAAGCAGCGCATTTAATGCGTTTGTCCTAAGACGTCAGTGATAGACATATACACTGTAGCTATTTTACACCTCCTGTGTGTCACTGTGGCGACCCCTTGGATGTATAAAAGGAGGCTCAAGGCGTACTAGAGAAGGATTTAGACTTTTTGAACTCTCCGGCCCATCTTGCATGCGTAGCAGCTAGCCGAAGCTCAAAAACACTCAATATACACTCAAAGGAGGGAAGAGGTGGAATCACTAGAGGTGGAGACGGGGGATGTATCGGTGATGAAGGTGGAGAAGGGGAAGGTATCGGTGAAGTAGGTGGAGAGTCATGCGATGAGGGAGGAGAAGAAACCGTAGGAGAGGACGGAGAGTCATGTGCTGAGGAAGGAGAAGAAACCGTAGAAGAGGACAACGTCGGATCTATCACAGTGGGACGAGGAGTAGAAATACTGGGCACAGAGGGAGGTGTATTCGGAAACATAAGAAAAGAGATGTCCTCCGTGGGAAAGGCCGAGGAGGATGGACGTGGGTAGAAGGGATGAGACTCATCAAAGGTCACATCCCAAAAAATACGCATCCAGCGACCGACAGGATCCCAACAACGATAACCCTTATGTTCATCAGTTTGGTACGTTCACGAGGGGCAAGCAAAATATAGCAAACACAACCAACCAAACAAAGCGCCGAATAATCAGGAGAACGACCAGAAAGATGCTCGAGAGGAATACCATCCTGTAGAGCAGCAGATGGCTGAATGTTGATGAGATAGGTGGAAGTGGTAACAGTCTCAGCCCAGAAGTGAGGGGGAAGAGATACCGTGTTAGGAGAAATAGCAACTTGATATTATCAGGAGGCAAAAGCCATCATATATACATAAATAGGGGGAGGCCAAAGGCCAAAATGCAAAAGGCCAAAGGCCACCATAATATAACTCTAACAAATATATAGGCACACAGCTAGCCAGCCGTACATGTGAACCATGAACTGTTTAAGAACAAAAACGAATGGCAACTAATCAGGCGCCAGTTATATACAATAGCAGGTGACTTTAGACAATTAAAATCTCTCGCTGTTTGAATACTACTAGCTGAAAGCCCTGTAGTATACAGTACGACAGGCTCCAAAGAAAGGTGTTTGCAACAAGGAGACTGGTCTACTGGGAGATGTTTGCACTTTGCAAGCACTCCTATCAGCTCAGTTAGTAAAGGTATTTGCACCTTCCGGAGCAATATAGGGACCGCCCTGTCAATTTTATGTGCAAGCCGCGCACATTACTGTAGTCATGGTTCATGACTGTAGTCTTGTACTACTCATTGGCTGAACAACGGGCGCCGTTTCCAATCTGGACCGTAGAACCATTCTACAGCTGCTCCCCCAAGAAATCCTCCCAGCTGCACGAATGTGAAACAATCCAAGTAAGCTAGCCAATCAAGCATATCATCTGTTGCCAAAATTAATGAACTCTGTACAAAATTGTATGGGAGACATACATGTGCCCAGTTGTCGATGCGGTGCCTAAGAAGGATGCCGATGCCCTGCCAAACCGAGCCCATCAGACGTGCAAATGCATGGAAAGCAACAATCAGACAGCAAAACAGAAAGACATATATGAAAATTAGTACCACATTTAATAAAACCACAATCTTAACACTCTCTAAAACTTCCTTTCCGTTTCGGAAAAGCTCTTTGTGTCTCCATACATAAACAGCATATGCATCAACCTGAACATGAAGATAGAGGAAGGTTAACGAAACAGTGAGATGCAAGATATTTTTGAGTGCACAAGTACAACAGATAGAACCAACAACATTACATGCCAGTTTCAGTCAAGATGTGAGCATTACGTCATTTATGTTGACATTTAGCCATTTCGGCAAGGTAGCCAAGAGTGTGACTAGTTCATAATAATGTTGTGTTCCTTGGAATTATATATGAATTAAGCACTATAGGGACAAGCACACATGATCTTTGTATTGCAGAGAACAAAAAAAATTCTACAACTGCATGCGGCAATATTATTTTAACAAAGGGTGAACTTTATTTACTCAAAATCAAGCATCAAGTAAATACAAACAAAATGAGCACACACCCGACAAATCAAAACATACATAGTTAGGATACACACATCCAACACCAACACACACACAAAGCCCGGCAAATATGAAGTCATATAAGATCAAAGCTATGCTTAGGCAAAAAAAAAAGATCCCGAAGCGATAAATGTACTGATGGACATACCAATCCACAGATAGCACCGGATGCACCAACACCATATGTGCGTGCGGAGCTAAACCAGTAACTCATCAGTGAACCTGTTATAGTTGCAAGAATGAATGAATAAAAAAAATAGCTAGGGATGACATAGTAAGATGGGTTATATCATAAACAGGTCAAAGACAATGAAACATGTACCTGATAGTGCCGAAGTGCAATAAATGGCTAGAAATCTTATAGGGCCAGCATCCTTTTCCACCTTTGGCCCAATGCTAGCCAAAGAGAGAGTATTGAACTGTATCATCATGACGATGATCGAAAGTTAGCGCAGTTGCCACTCTGTAGAGTATAATTGTAATCTCAACCGAAACAGGAACACATACAGCGATGTGAAGAGGACCTCGATGAAGGAGAGCTGGTGTAGCCAGGCGCCAGATTTGCCCATTGCGGATCGGGTCGTTTACCTGCGTAGCAAATAATTGTTGCATTAAGCAAGCATTAGATGGACAATACATTGACAGACTATATATACACACTGGAAAGAAATTTTCGGCCAATAGAAGAACAAACCCTAGCTCCCCACATAGTAAGCCTCCTTTTCGATGCTATATCTGCCACATAAACCCTTCGACGACGCAAGCACAAGCACAACAAAAAATAAATATGAAAAAAGAAAGGCACAAAGAAGCTAAATAGAAAGTACTTAATTGAATTTAGCATTGTGAGACTCACAGAAGATTAACAGCGATAATGTCATCAGTCCACCGCCTCTTCTCGCTGTTGCTCCGATGGTCGTGTGGCCACGTGGGCTGCGATGTCTGGTTAAAAAGGGGGAAAGCCGAAGCGCAGACGAAGGATGCGGAGAGCGCATTGGCTACCGCCCCAAGACCGATGCGGTGAGGCGTCTTGGACGGCGACGACGAATGCGATCCTCCAAACCCTCTCCGCAGCAAGACTGCATGAAGATTGCCCCAAAATTCACGTCCAGACTGCTTACCCTCTATATGAATTGTGTGCAAAATTCACATTCAGACTGATTATGGTTAAACCAACCGGCGGTGACGACGACGACGAACGAACATAAGCTTAGATATGGAGAGCTCCAGTGTAAAAATACCGCATGAAGTGAAAGAGCTAGCTGGGAAGTTGTGAGTGACATAGGCTTGGCTGTAGCAAGTAAACGATGGAGGGACGCTTGCGAGAAAGAAACAGTACCGGTACCAGCGTGGGCCAGCGGTGGAGGAGATTGGCGGCGGGGTGGGCGCCCGGAGAGGAGACGAGAGGAGGCCTCCTCGGCGTCAGCGAGCGGAGCAGCAGCCGCGCCGTCGCCGCCATGGGGCGTCGTAGATGGTAGATCCCGTGCGGTGCAGGAGGCCTTTCGGGCCCAGTATGGGCTACGATTCGTGAAAGGTCAGGACTGTCTCCTACGGCACTCGGTTTAGGACTCCAATGGATCGGAGGGCAGAGGGAGCAGAGTAGGGGCTGCCGGAGCAGTGTAATCACTGTAATGTCATTGCCGAAGGGGGACACCGCAGATTTGGGACTAGGAGAGAAGAAGGGATCAACTTTTGAGGAACAAGAATAAGTAAGATGGAAAAAAAGGGGACGAAGCAACACACGGCATGGCACAACCTACGGCGTGAACCAGACTGCTTCCTTCCCTCGTTCAGGATATGGGCGGGGCTGGGCCATTGTTGGAGCGCAGTCTGCAAAAGATCCAGACAACCAGACCGAGAGAGTGGCCTTGGAATTCTTAGTCAGGTTCTTCCAAGTTCTTGATGTCCCGGTACCGTTTTGCACCAGAGAAAAATCCTTTGGTATGCATTTTCTTTGTTACCGTGAGATCGTTGTATGTCGTCTATGAGCCCTACCCCTCAGCTTATGTAGGTACTGGGGCCCCTAGGGTGAGAACTAAGGCAGTCACCCATAAGGTAAATATATTATAAATGACCTCTAAATGCCTGGAGTATAAGTAAAAATCTTCGGGAGTCTTCCTTCTATACGCCATGGGCCGCCTCAGCATGGCCTGCTAGTGAACTAACATGGGGGTCTTTGGCCTGGCCCACCCGGCCGCGATACGACATGGTGAGTGAACCCCAATCCAGGACACCATCGCTTAGCAGGGAATTTGCTTGGTGAAATGAATGTTATTATTTATAAACAATACTAGTATTACGAGGAAATTGAAGTGCTAGCTAAGGGAGTACATAAAATGGAAAATTTTGCTCCCCTCTATGTTTTGGGGGAAAACAGGTTAAGTACCACTCATTTTCCATATATCATGAATAATGTATTTTTTCCATATTCACATGCATGTTGCTTACTGTTTTTCTTTAAGATTCTAATATTCATCCCAAACGACACATGATAAATACGGAACTTTTTTATACATGTTTATTTTCCAAATACAATTATTTTTATTCAAATACATGTTTTGGTGCCTACCTTTTTCATACATATGAAACATTATATGTACATTTATCTGTTTCATTTTTTATTTCAATTTTTTTCCTTTGTTTTGTTTTTTGTATCTTTGTTACTTCTTGGTGTTCTTCGGGGTTTTTTCAACATAAGTCTACATTTTTACTATACGCCAGGTACCTTTTTAATACACATTAGACAATTTTTAAATACAGAATTAACATTTCCAAAGATAAGTTTCGATCCATGTTATCTTTTTCACACACATTATAAATTTTGGTATACATAATCGATTTTTTAATAGGTTCCATATTTTTCAAATACATGATTAACATTATTCTCAAGAATATGTTTTGAAGTCTACATTTTTCATACATATTGTACATCTTTAGTGGCCATCAGGGACATTTTCTATACATGTTTAACGCATTTTTCATATATATGTTTTGACATCTACTTTTAGATACATGTTGTACATTTTTTGTATACATCAAAAACACTTTTCTATACAGATTTAACATTTCTCAAATGCATGATTGACATTTTTCAAAATTTATGTAAACTGATTTTTTAATATAAATATTTAGAATATTTCGAAATATAACCAATGTATAAAAATAAGGCAAAAAAATGTGCAAATAATAAAACGAGAAAAAGAGTGCTTAAGGTCTGTGGTCCACCCGCGCGTTAGGTGCGTAGTATGGCCCATAGTCGCAACAAGCAACACATAGTCTCAGGTCGCCTCAAAAACCATCTATCGTTGGTTGGCCCAGTAATTTCTATGTTTGTTTGTTTCGTTTGCTCTTTTGCCTGAGTGATTGCTTTTTACTTTTTCTATAACACGATTCAAAAATATATATTCAAACACTAGTTTTGTGTAAAATTTATAAAATATCCATTGAGCAATAAAAACCTAAATGTAAAAAATTGTCTCGTAATTTTTAAAAACTATTCATACCATCTAAAAATTGTTTTGTAAAATTGAAAAAATTATTTAAATTTTGAGAAAAAATGTTCATTAAATATTTATAGAACATTTTTTATGTTCTAAACGATGTTCATAAATTTTTGCAGAAAAATTAAAGTGTTTAAAAATAATAATTGTCTATTTATAAAATGTGCAATGTGCATTTTACAAATGTCAACAAGTATTCGTATAAATGTTCATGGTGTAATTAAGAATGTTCAACCTGTATACAGAAAAAGTTCGACATGTAGGAACCTTTTCAAAGTTGTGCAGAAAGTTCTAAAGCCATTATGTTGAGGCTTCCCAAAACCGCACTAGTAGGCTGGCCCACTAAGATGAACGCTTGAGGGGACGCTTCCTTCTGCCTCGTAGTAGGCTGGCCCACTTGACAACACCTATTTCTGGGGTTAGGCATGAGAGAATAAAACAATGAGTAGATAGGAGAATCCAGTAAATAACCCCATGTATTGCTTTTAATATCACCGTCCAGACTGCTCAAAACGTGAACGCCATCCGCATTAACTTAGCCTGCGGTAATGGGTCCCTAATTTGTGAACAGAAAATTCTTGGCTCGGTTGGATGCTGTTATGCTTGGCTACGAGTGTAGATCCGGCAAATCGTATTCGCCACCCGCAGGCGGTAAATAGGTGAGGCGATGCTCGCGGGAGAGTCGATTAGGGCCGGCCCAGTATGGGGGTGGGGGGTTTCATGCGTTGGCTTCAGTTTCGTTCTCTGTTGTTGCAGTTTTTTTGGTTCTTTTATCGATTCTTTTTTCTTTTGGTTGTGGTTTTTCATACTTTTTATAGTTTCCTATACTGTATATTTTATATACAGGAAATATGTTCAAATACGCATTGTCATTTTCTTTAATGTACGGTGAACATCCTTGTATATAAAGCGAACTCTTTCTATATATATTTTTTCATTGTACGATGAAATTCTTTTCTTATGCGGTAAAAAAATTCAATATACGATGGAATTTACTAAAATAGACAATAATTTTGTTCAAAATATATTTATACGTTTTTATACATTTGAGCTCCACAAACAAAGTCCAACAACTGAGACAAAAAGGACAACGGGTGCAACGATGTCTCGCTTAAGCGAGATAGTCAGCTCTCTCGCTGAATGCGCTGGCCTAAATGGGCTGGCCCAGCTCGCGCGAGGCCACTGCCTCTTTTTTTGTTTGTTTGACCTTTTGTTAATCCTGCATTCTAAAAATGTTAAAATGTGAATCGAAAAAATCTTGACCATGTGTTAGATTTTTTAATCTTCATTTAAAAAATTTAATCAAGCATTTGAAAACTTTAAACTGTTTATAGAAAAAATGTAGACCATGTATTCCAAAAATGTTAATGTTGTATTTAAAAAAATGTATTCATGCACTTGAAAAATGTTAAATGTGTATAGAATTTTTTTGACCATGTATTCGAAGAAGTGCTCAAAACATGTATTTAAGAAAAATGTAGACCATGTATTTGAAAAAGTTAAATGTGTATAAAAAATGTTTCATATGTACACTAAAAATGTATATTGTATAATGAGGAAACCTATTAAAAATGAAAGAAAAATGAAGAAAACCAAAAGAAAACAAATAAAAGAAACAAAGAAACCTAGCAAAGCGAAAGAAAACAAAGAAAACCGTTCAAAAAAGAAAACCGAAGTATAATGAAGAAAGCAAAGAAAACCATAGTAAAAACAAAAAACAACCAGCGAAGAAGGCCAACAGGAAAACCAAAAGAAGTGAAGGAACAAAGTGCAAATGCTTCTCTGCAAACATATGCCTCAATCATCTCCAAACTCATTACACCATCGAGACAACAGCAGAAGCGCCCAGAAATTTGCCTTCTTCATCTCGGCAAACCACCCCGACTGCACCTTGGTTCGCTGAGTTTGCTAACGCCCCATCTGCATTCAGCTTTGCTTCAGCTTGCGGTGGGGGAATCCATTTGGGAACTTCCCTTTGTAGCCGATATCCCGCTTGCTTAGCTGGTGTTTTTGGTTCCTTAATTTCATCTAGAAACCTGCTAATAAAAAGATGTGTGGACAATGGGCTTTGATACTCGTTCCCATGAATCACCTTGCGCACTAGCGAACTCACTAGCTCGAACGAATTCAGTGAAGGGACAAAAAGACAAAACGGGCCGGCCCAGTAGCCACAATACGTCATAAAAAGGATCCGACGAGAGTATCTTCCATCTCGCATAACGCGAGATATAGTTCTGACGAAGGACAACCAGGTCGTCGAAGAAAACAACTTAATTCTGAAAGTTATTGAATACAAACATGAATTTTAAAAAGGTGCATAGAAATAGGAAAAATTTCGAAGAAATGAAAAAAGTTCGTTAATTTGAGAAAACTTCATAAACTTGGAAAAGTTCACGAATTTGGGAAAAATTTAATGAATTTGAAAAAAAATCGCCGATATGAATCTTTTTAACCATTTTGAAAAAAGTTCATCAATTTTTAAAAAGTCCATAAAATTGACGAATTAATTTTTTTAGTAGATATAAAAAATCCATCAATTTTGACTAAAGTGCACAAATTTGAAAAACATTTAATCGATTCGGAAAATTTCAAATTTCAAAAAAAAGTTTATCAATGTTGAGAAAAGTTCATTAATTCTGAAAAAAAAGTTCACCAATTTTAAAAAAAGTTCACAAATTTGAGAAGAAATCATAAAAATTGGCAAGATTTCATGGATTTGAAAAAGTCCATGTGTTTTGCGAAAATGTTTCATGAATTTAAGAAAGTTTCACGCATTTGCAACATCAGCATGCAGGAATGAATTGTGTAATATGATGTATGTTGTCTGGTGCGTACGTAGGTACCATATATACTAGATAGGATTCTTTTGACCGAACTGAGCTGAAAGGAGAGAAAGAAGTATTCCATATTTGCCATCGGTCTGCATGGAGATCTTCCAGAAGCTGACCTTCAATTGGGTAGTATTACGTACAACCAGTCAGTTTGCGGGAACGAAAAGGCAGCCCGCACCCGGAGCTCCTAACGGGCGCCTTGAGCGCCGGTTCCCGTTCTGGCGCCCACACGCCCGCGAACTGGGCCGGCCCATCTTGTCTCGTGTTCCACTTCTGCTCGTTCGCTCCCCTCGCTCCCTCGTTCATTCTCCCTCGATCGCCTACATCGCTCCCCTGGATCGGTCAAGTATTGACTTTTGACGAAAAAAAAACAAAAAAAGAAAAATTTCGTGAATTCAAGAATTTTCATAAAACTTGAAAGAAAGTCCAAGAACTTATAAAAAAGTTCACGAATTTGAAAAAAAGTTCATCAATAAAGAAAAATCGATTTTGAAAAATGAAAATCTTAAATATGCGAACAAATGTTTCGAAAATCGTACGCAAATTCCAAATATTCCTTTTATTTTAAACGTGAACTATGTTTTTAAAAAACTGGACAATTTTTGAAATTTGAATAATTCTTTTGTACTGTGAACACTTTTTAGAAAGCGAATTTAGAATACACATTGAACATTTTCTTAGTACAGGGTGAACATTATTCAAAGAAACACTGAACATTTTTTAAAATACGCTGAACTTTTTTAGAATACATGCTGAACAAAATTTCTCTGCACGATGAACATTTTTCATACACACTGAACATTTTTTCAATGTATGGTGAACAATATTCAAATACACATAGATCTTTTTTTTAAATAAAATGAACTCCTTTTGAATGCTTGCTGAACAAAATTTCTATACATGATGAACATTTTTTTATGCACAGTGAACATTTTTTTCAATGTATGGTGAAATGTTTTCTTCAATACGGTGAACAAAAATTTGGAATTCAGAACTATTTTTGAAACGTGAACAAAATTCAAAAACATGAACAAAATTTGGAATTTCGAAAAACATTTTCTGAAAAGTCAAACGAATTTCGAAAAATCTGAACATATTTTGGATATTGAAAATAGTTCATCCCATTCGAAAATAGTTCATCCAATTTATAAAAGTTCACTGGTTTTCAAAAAAAGTTCATTGAATTTGAAAAAAAAATCAATTTTGGGAAAAGTTCATGGAATTTGGTGAGAAAAGTTTGTCGATTTTGCAAAAGAAAGAAAAAACTGAACAAAATCGTTCATAGGAAAAAAAGGAACAATATAGAAACAAAAGGGTGAAAAGGATCTGAAAAAACACGAATACTAAGGTGGTGGATTGGCTATGGCAGAACGCTTGTACTCTGGAGGACTCCAGTTCGAATCTTGCCCCACGCAAGCAGTTTTTTGCGTTTTAGAAACAGCAAAAAAGAAGAAAGAATGGGCCGGCCCAGTGCGGCGGGAGGGTGTGCGCCCGAATGCATAAATAACTAAAACGGGCGCTTAAGGCGCCGTTTGGGAATTGCCGCCCGCACCATGTAACATACACCTAGTTGATTATAAAGTGGAAGATTGTAACGAATCCATTAGATAGTGATGTTTGGGGGATGGAAGGCCTGCCCCCACTGGACCGACCCGGCCGTCACCACTAGGCCATTGGCTGGTTTGGGTATGAACACCGACAATGCTGTATTACGGCATCTCGAACGCCGACCTGTAAATTTCTTCGGTATATGTCCGTTTTTATGTCTGGACGTGGTCCACGGACATGATACTGGAGAGAGCAATCCAACGCTGATTGCAAAGTATCCGCCTGGGAGGAGAAAAAGTAGGTGGAGACCATGCATGTGTGAAATATTTGTGGGTTGGGAGGAGAGAGAGAAGAGGGGGAATCATGCATGTGTTAATGGGAGGAGAGAGAGAAGAGAGGATCATGCATGTGATTGGTCAATTACCTGTCCGGACTCCGGCAAAGCTCCCCTACTTTTGTCTCCAAAATACCGGAATTTAGACGTCCGGACAGCTTCGCGGACTGATACAGGTCCCAGTTGAATTGCAAAAGTGAACAAATATATCCGGTCAAACATATACAGGTGTTTTACATGTCTCCATTGGAGATGCCCTTAGATAGCATGGAAGCAGCCTATTTGCATCAAAAAAAGAAGAATAAAGCAGGCAAGGACAGAAAGAATAATACTCCCTCCCATTTATATTAATTAACACGCACTTAATATTTGGATTGGAGGGAGTAGTACAGTTTGGACCAGTATTCAGTTCCAGTCATCGGTCCAAGTCTTGAAAACTAAAGGAGAGGACAGAAAGCAACAGACGGTGATACGTACGCAGCCTAGCTTCTAGCTACTCTACATGCGTTTTGATAAAAGCTGAGAGCAGCCGCGTCCTCAGAAAGGCCTCCCAGGTGATTTTTTCGCGCCGGCGCCGAAAAAACGGCCCAATCGCGTCCCCGGGAGCCCGGTTTTTGCCAGCCTAGGCCGAAATCAGCGCCGGCGGATCCAGCCCGAACCCGACGCGCTGGGGGCGCCCGGGGGCGTCGGCCGAATCGTTTTTGGCGCGAAAGAGACGCGGGCCCGACGAGTCAGCGACACGGGCACTTCGTCGCCCTCATCGCCTCAGTTCCCGTGGGAATCAATGCCAAGGCTGCCGCCGTCGGTCAGCCTTGCCACTGATTCCTCACGAGCGGCGCGTCACGGGGCGGCGCGCCGACGCCTCCCCTGCCGCGCACGCGTACACACGGGCGCGGTGTACACTGTTGGAATTTTGCTAGTAGGCCTTTGGCCTAAAGCCCAACTAAAATTCTGAAATTCTCTTGGCCCATTCATGCACACATGTGAGTGGAGTGAGTGAGGCTAAAGTTTAGTCCCACCTCATAAGTTGAGAGAGAGTTGCACCTTTTTATAAGGTGAGCTCTTCTACCACTTGTATGAGCATGAGAAGAGGAGAGCTATGCACGTTCTCTATCCAAGCAAGTCTTCTCCATCCCTCCTTCCGGCGTGCACCGCGAGAAGGGACAGCAGGCCTCCGGAACCCCACCTCTCGTGATCCTGTACGGGAGAGGGGCGATCAGGTTTTTGGGGAGCGCACTCGCGCGACTGCTGGCAGCGACGACTTCGCGAACGATGACTTCTTCCCCGACCTCGGCAACCTCATCCTCGACGACATGGGCAACAACGTCAACGCCGGGGGTGCTGCACCCGCTGCACCGTATGTGATTCTATCCTTCTTGTTCGAGATCGTGGTAGAATTCATGTTTCTAGTATGTGCCCTAGATGTGATCTGCTCATCTACTATGCTAGTTCGCATGATTAGTTTAATCTCTGCTATTGCTGTCATGATCTATTTCCTATTTATTCGGATTAAATCTCGTAGTAATTTGCTCATATTTTCAACAATCCAAAAACCTGATTATAGGCAATTTACTCCGAGTGGTTTTGCTCCGCATCTAGAGCCGCCTGCCTTTAAGGGGACGCAATATAAGAGGTGGCGCACGAGAGAAGTCTACTGGTTTCAGACCATGGGCTGCTATGACGCCACCAAGGGGAAGCCTGAGGGCAATCTTAATCCAGCACAGCTGGAAGCTTTTGAGAAGATCGATACTCTCTTTAAAGGCGCTCTTCTGAGTGTTCTTGATGACTTCATTGTGGATTCGTATATGTCGTTTGACAACGGCAAGGACATGTGGGCTGCGTTCGAGGCCAAGTTTGGTGCCTCGGACGCCGGCAGCGAGTTGTACGTCATGGAGCAATTCTATGACTATAAGATGACTCATGAGCGCCCTGTTGTACAGCAGGCTCATGAGATATAGTCGCTCGCAAAAGAACTTGAGTACTTCAAGTGTGTGTTGCCGGACAAATTTGTTGCCGGAGGCATCATTGCCAAGCTTCCACCTTCGTGGAACAATTTTGCTACTTTCCTGAAACACAAGAGACAGGAGTTTTCCGTTGCGGATCTCATTGGTACTCTTGATGTTGAAGAGAAGGCGAGAGCAAAGGACACACGTGCTCGAGTTGCTGAGGGAGGTTCTAGTGCCCACATGGTACAGAAGAAGAACTTCCAGCCCAACAAGTTCAAAAACAACAAGAACAAAACTCAGGGCAAAGGCAAGTTTGATACAAAGAACAAGCTATCACATTCTACCAACTTCAAGAAGAATTCTCATAAGAAGGGGAAGGGACTTTGCCATGTCTGCGGTGATCCTAATCACTGAGCTCCGAAGTGTCCTAACCGCTTTGAGGAGCGCGAACATGAGAAGAGCGGCAAGTCCACTAATGTTGTCATCGGTGATACTGATATGAAGGAATTAGGGTACGGTATTTTTCCTACCATCCTTTCAGTATTCCAATCTCCTAATTGGTTAATTGATACCCGTGCCAATGTACATGTTTGTGCTGATGCCTCCATGTTTTCTTCTTACCAGGCAACAGGGACTTCACCCGTGCTGATGGGGAACGGGTCACATGCCATCGTTCGAGGTGTTGGTATGGTCGATCTGAAGTTTACTTCGGGGAAGACCGTGCGTCTGAAGAACGTTCATCATGTGTTGTCCATCAATAAAAATCTCATTAACGGTTCCCGTTTATGTCGAGATGGTTTTAAGTTGGTTTTCGAATCCAATAAAGTTGTAATTTCTAAGTGTGGACAATTTGTTGGAAAAGGCTATGAGTGCGGAGGCTTGTTCCACCTATCTTTGTCAGATATTTGCACTAAAGTTATTAATAATGTTTGCCACAACAATGAGTCTGATATTTGGCATTCACGACTTTGTCACATTAACTTTGGTTGCATGACGCGGCTAGCCAATCTGAATTTAATTCCGAAAATCTCTGCTGTCAAAGGCTCTAAGTGCCAAGTATGTGTGCAAGCTAAGGAACCTCGCAAGTCCCATAAGACTGCAGAGGCAAGAGACTTGGCGCCACTAGAGCTTATACATTCTGATCTTTGTGAGATGAATGGCGTATTGACAAAAGGTGGAAAGAGATACTTCATGACGTTGATTGATGACTCCACTAGATATTGTTATGTGTATCTTCTCAATTCAAAAGATGAGGCTTTGACTTTCTTCAAAAACTAGAAAGCTGAGGCAGAGAACCAACTTGATCGAAAAATTAAACGGCTTAGGTCCGATCATGGTGGAGAGTATTTTTCCAATGAATTTGATCTGTTTTGTGCGGAACATGGTATAATCCATGAGAGGACGCCTCCCTACTCACCCCAGTCAAATGGGGTAGCCGAAAGAAAGAACCGAACTCTAACTGATATGGTTAACACCATGTTAGACACTTCGGGTCTATCCAAGGAATGGTGGGGGGAGGCGCTAATGACTGCGTGTCATGTCCTAAACCGAGTTCCCACAAAGCATAAGACCATGACTCCATTTGAGGAATGGGAAAGGAAAAGGTTGAAACTCTCTTACCTACGTACTTGGGGTTGTTTGGCGAAAGTCAATGTACCAATTCCCAAGAAGCGCAAGCTTGGACCAAAAACCGTGGATTGTGTTCTTCTAGGCTATGCTTTTCATAGCATCGGCTATAGATTTTTGATAATAAAATCTGAGGTATCCGACATGCATGTTGGTGCGATTATGGAGTCGAATGATGCAACTTTCTTTGAGGCCATATTTCCTATGAAGGATATGTCGAGTTCATCAAATCAGGAGATACCTACTCCATCTAGTGAGGAATTCGCTGTAATTCCTGAACCCACCATTGCGATGGAACACGTTGAGAATCCTGTTGAGGGTGACAATGGAACTCCTGTGAGGAGTAAGAGACAGAGGACTGCAATGTCCTTTGGTGATGATTTCATTGTGTACCTCGTGGATGACACACCCATGACTAGTTCAGAAGCCTATGCATCTCCTGATGCTGACTACTGGAAGGAAGCTGTACGTAGTGAGATGGATTCCATCTTAGCTAACGGTACCTGGGAGATCACTGACCGTCCTTATGGGTGCAAACCTGTAGGATGTAAGTGGGTGCTCAAGAAGAAGCTTAGACCTGATGGTACGATTGAGAAGTACAAGGCACGGCTTGTAGCCAAGGGTTATACCCAGAAAGAAGGTGAAGACTTCTTTAATACTTACTCACCTGTGGCCAGACTAACCACAATTCGGGTGCTACTATCAATGGCTACCTCACATGGTCTTCTCGTTTATCAAATGGATGTTAAGACAGCTTTCCTCAATGGAGAGTTGAAGGAGGAAATTTACATGGATCAGCCAGATGGTTTTGTAGTACCTGGTCAGGAAGGAAAGGTGTGCAAGTTATTGAAGTCTTTATATGGCCTTAAACAAGCTCCTAAAGAGTGGCATGATAAGTTCGAAAGAACATTAACTGCTGCCGGCTTTGTAGTAAACTATGGCGACAAGTGCGTGTACTATCGCTATGGTGGGGGCGAAGGAGTTATTCTTTGTCTGTATGTCGACGACATATTGATCTTTGGAACCAAACTTGATTTAATCAAGGAGGTTAAGGATTTCTTATCTCACTGTTTTGAGATGAAGGATCTAGGAGTAGCTGATGTTATCTTAAACATCAAGCTGTTGAGAGATGAGAATGGTGGGATCACACTGCTTCAGTCTCACTATGTGAAAAAGGTCTTGAGTCGTTTTGGGTATAGCGACTGCACACCTTCTCCAACTCCATATGATGCTTGTGTGTTGCTTCGAAAGAATCGACGGACTGCTAGAGATCAACTGAGGTATTCTCAGATAATTGGCTCACTTATGTATTTGGCGAGTGCCACGAGGCCTGACATCTCTTTTGCTGTGAGCAAGCTGAGTCGGTTTGTGTCAAAACCGGGAGATGATCATTGGCGTGCACTTGAGAGAGTTATGCGCTACTTGAAAGGCACTGCGAGCTATGGGATTCACTACACCGGGTATCTAAGGGTACTGGAGGGTTATATTGACTCGAACTGGATATCTGATGCTGATGAGATTAAGGCCACAAGTGGTTATGTTTTTACACTTGGTGGTGGCGCTGTTTCCTAGAAGTCTTGCAAGCAGACCATCTTAACGAGGTCAACTATGGAAGCAGAACTCACAGAATTAGACACTGCCACTGTTGAAGCAGAGTGGCTTCGTGAACTCTTGATGGACTTACCTATGGTTGAAAAACCAATACCCCCTATCCTGATGAACTGTGATAATCAAACTGTGATTGTCAAGATAAACAGTTCGAAGGACAATATGAAGTCCTCAAGACATGTGAAGAGGAGACTAAAATCTATCAGAAAATTAAGGAACTCCGGAGTTATTACGTTGGATTATATCCAAAAGTTGAAAAACTTGGCAGATCCCTTCACAAAGGGTCTATCACGTAAGGTGATAGATAATGCATCGATGGAGATGGGTTTGAGACCCACCGCATGAGTTGTCCATAGTGGTAACCCACTCTATGTGATCGGAGATCCCGTGAAGTAGAAGTGGGAGACAAGTTGTTGGTCAGCTGGGAGGAGAGTATCCCTATATTACCTATCCCACTCCGTGAAGATGCAATACTCTCCTGATCTGCATGGCAGGTTGATACTTATCTTAATGTGTTCCAAGTGGCTTATTTGGGTAAGCAGAGATGTTGTCCTGCAGAACATCTTCTGAGAAACACACCTATATGAATTTGACTGTTAACGTCGCAGTCTGTGAGAAGTGGGTGTTCTCTAATAAATTCATGAAAAGGCCCTTGTCGTGGATTTGTCATGGCAGATGTCCTAGAGGAAGGACTTAGTCGTGGAGCCATCGCTACGGGTTAACTTGAAGGGGTTAAAGCGGACACAAAGACACGAGGGTTTATACTAGTTCGGCCCCTTCGATGAAGGTAAAAGCCTACGTCTAGTTGTGATGGAATTGATATGGTCTCGATGGCTAGGGAGCAAACAAGCTTTGCCTAAGCTCGAGTTGTGGTTGTCTGTCTTGAACCGCCGCCGGGTCGTCCCCTTATATACACGGGTGGCGCCCGTCGGTCCTCAGAGTCCCAACCGGTTCATACTCGTATCCCGGTTGGTACCTCTCTATTCCTAACTTACAATACAAGTTATACATTAGGCCGGTTTACGGCTACAGGTTCTAAATCAACTACAGGCCTTGGGCCTTCATCTGTTTATACCACTAATGAAGTTAACCCGGCCCAAGTAAGCCGGTTTACGCCTAGTGGTAATATCCCCAACATTAGGCCCCAGATTGATTTGAACCGGTTCATGTCAATCCTTCCCAAAATCTTGTGTCTTGGACATCTTCTGGTAATTGGTAAACCGCCATGTCGTCATCATTTCTGGTTGCTGTAAACCGGCATGACGTCATCATGAAGTTTATCATTTATAACGCCCTCTGTTGGGGATATTACCACTAGGCGTAAACCGGCTTACTTGGGCCGGGTTAGCTTCATTAGTGGTATAAACAGATGAAGGCCCAAGGCCTGTAGTTGATTTAGAACCTGTAGCCGTAAACCGGCCTAATGTATAACTTGTGTTGTAAGTTAGGAATAGAGAGGAACCAATCGGGATACGAGTATGAACCGGTTGGGACTCTATGGACCGACGGGCGTCACCCATGTATATAAGGGGACGACCCGGTGGCGGTTCAGGACAGACAACCACAACTCGAGCCTAGGCGAAGCTTGTTTGCTCCCTAGCCATCGAGACCACATCAATTCCATCACAACTAGACGTAGGCTTTTACCTTCATCGAAGGGGCCGAACTAGTATAAACCCTCGTGTCTTTGTGTCCGCTTTAACCCCTTCAAGTAAACCCGTAGCGATGGCTCCACGACTAAGTCCTTTTACTAGGACATCTACCGTGACAAATCCACGACAGTTGGCACCCACCGTGGGGCTATCGCACGATGGTTTGACGATCTTGGAGGGCAAGCTCAAGGGACTCGAAGGCTATGCTATGGGCCGGATGACCAAGAGTCGTCGTGGCAAGATCTACATCGACGATGCAGGATGGGGTCCCGAGGCCGATTCGATCGAGTACAGGTACCGGGTCCCCTTTGGTGGCATACACGTTTTCATCGGCAAGATCGGTGAACCTGGGCCTGAGCCGGACATCTGCACCGACCTCGTCGAGACGGTCAGCGTGCGAGATCTACCCAGGCTAAACCGGCCGTGAAGCGTGCCTTCGTTGGAGTCATCCACGGAGGAGAGCGTGAGGACGAGTCAGAACATGGTAGCGAGACCGTCGTCTATTCCGGCGACGAGTCCTCGACCGGAGAGACCGAATCACTATACCAGTTGCAAGACGACCAGGTTAGGGGCTGTTCTGATGACGACAGTATTCCAGACCCCCCGGGCCAGGTCAACCGGGTTGGAATATTCATGGCCGGCACCCAGGCGGCGAATCACTCTTCGACCGCCGCAGCGATGCTCTCTGGATCAGCAGCGGCAGCGGCAGCAGGGGCAGGAGGCCTTGTGCGCCCACCGGTTCAAGTTCTATCTGATCTGTTTGATGCACTAGCCATGCTTATGGCAGAGGCCAATCCGGCGGATCAGGATGCCCATGATGCAGAGATTGCAAAGGTGAGAGAGCAGATCGTGCAAGACAAAGCGGATCTGGCAGCAGAAAAAGACAGGATGGCTGCAGAGCGGGCTGCTTTGGACGCCCAGGCCTATAAGCTCATGCTTGACCAGAACGCATCACAGGAGGTCTTGAAGCGGAAGCACAGATCACGCCTGCCGTTAGGATTCGACCCCCGAAATCTCTTTCACACTCCAGGAGCTGGACCCAGTAATCCGCCGCAGTACCTGGAGACAAACCGGATTGAGGCACCAGGACCAGGGGCGACGGTTCAACCTCGCCTGATGGAATCTCCTCAACAGAACATTGTGGTTCCTCCACCGGTCCAAACGCCCCCGGGTCATTATTCTAATCCTATGGACAACCTCGTTGCAGCCGCCGCATGATTAGAGGCTATCCCAGTCGAAGGGGACTCTCCGCAAGCAGTGGAGACGCGCCGGGTTAAGGAGCTTCTCCGGACCGCGCTGATTCAGCAGGAAGCATATTCGTACAGCCGTGATCGGATTCACTCCACGCCCCGTCCAAGCCGGAGCTATAGCAGGTGCATGGATGAACCGGCCATATCGAGTAATGCGCGAGGCCGTGAAGCGTCCCGTGGCAATAACCCGGCAGGTGGTGTTCGCGATGCTCAGGATGTGGTGGACCAGGCCCGGGCACGAAGGGAGGCCGAGTTAGCAGCACAGAATGATGCAGGTCAACTTACACCAGTTCGTCCTACCACCTCCGCCGGACCAGGGGTCGCATCCTCTTTGGGAGTGCCTTATTTAATCCCCGCTTTACGCAATGTGCGCCTGCCCAAAGATTTCAAGGGTCCGCGCAAGGTGCCGAATTACACCGCTGATTTATCTCCCGAAGCGTGGGTAGAGAGTTATGAGATGGCCATGGAGATGCTAGATGTGGATGAGACCGCGTGTGCAAAATACTTCACCATGATGCTTGAAGGCACGGCTCGTACTTGGTTGAAGAGCCTGCTGCCCAATTCTATCAGCTCATGGGCCCAGTTGCGGGCCCGGTTTATCCAGAATTTCAAGGATACATGTAAGCAGCCCAAGTCCATAGTAGACCTGGCGGCTTGTGTCCAGGAGGATGGAGAATCAATGACCCATTGGGTGCGCCGCGTTTCGGAAGTTTTGCACTCGTCTGACAGGATCAATGCTGACTCTGCGATCTTAACACTGGAAGGCAACTGCCGGTTTAAGCCTTTAAAATTGAAATTGGGACGCATGAAGCGGTTCTGTAATGACATGGGAACTCTCATGGCCGCTTTAGTGAAGTATGCTGATTCGGACAGTACCAAGGATCCCGAGACTGATGATGATGAAGCAGGGAAGGGAAAGAAGAATAGCAACTCCAAGGGACAACAGTACAACCGACGGGTTATGGAAACAGAGGCAAGCGAAAGGCGGATGGCAGCATAGATTTTGTGGCTAACGCTAATGCACAGGATAGGGGGCAGCGGCGCAGAGGTAAAGCGGCAAATCGTAATGGGGCTCCCAATCCTAACGCAGATCGTTTGAATTATTTGTTGAATCAGCCTTGCCCAAAGCACGGGACGAAGGAGGCGTCGGCTAACCACCTTTGGAAGGATTGTTATATTATGCAGGAGTTCAAAAACTCTAATGCCTTCCGGTATGACCACGGGTCAGGTGGTGGTTCAGGATCCGGTTTCCATGGGTCGGGCCACGATGAAGCTTCCGGTTCAGGTCTCAGTCAGGGCGGTCACCACAACCAGAATAATCAGAACGGCCAGCAGCAATAGTAGCAGCAGACGGGTTATCAGAGCCAGCCAAAACAGTTGAACAATGGGCAATATCATGTTTTCACAACTAGCTTGGATAAACGCGACCGAAAACTCCACAAGCGAGCGGTGAATTCTGTTGAACCGGCCTTACCACGTTACTTACGCTGGTCGGAGCAGCCTATCGTGTGGAGCAGAGAGGATCACCCGCCCCGGGTCGATAATCCGGGCCAACTAGCATTAGTGGTAGACCCTCAGGTGGGGGGTTATAAATTCACCAAGGTACTCATGGATGGAGGGAGCAGTATTAACATACTATACTATGAGACGTTCCGCCGCATGGGTCTAACAGACAAGGATCTCAGACCGTCTAATACGGTGTTCCATGGTGTGGTGCCTGGCAAATCTGCATATCCTATTGGTAAGATAGCCCTGGATGTGGCTTTTGGGGACGAACACGATTCCCAGTCTGAAAAACTAACCTTTGAGGTGGTGAAGATTCGGAGCCCGTATCACGCCTTGTTTGGGCGGCCGGCTTATGCCAAGTTCATGGCGCGGCCTTGTTATATCTACTTGCAGCTCAAGATGCCGGGTTACAAGGGGACAATAACGGTTCATGGGAGCCGTAAGGTCGCTTTGGAATGTGAGGAAGGTGATGCGGCTTATGCAGAGTCGGTCTGTGCCACAGAGGAGTTGAAATACTATAAGGACAACGTTGATCCGGCGGATATGACCCCTTTGAAGAAGCCAATTACAGAGCATGATTCGGATCTGAAGTTCAAATCGGCAGCTGAGACCAAACTTGTTGACTTCGTGCCTGGCGATTCGTCCAAGCAGTTCACTGTCAGTGCCAATCTGGATCCCAAATAGGAAAGTGCGCTCATCGAGTTCATCCGTGAGAATCGGGACATTTTTGCATGGAAACCGTCCGACATGCCAGGTGTACCGAGGGAACTCGCTGAGCACACTCTTAATGTGGATCCTAAGTATAAACCGGCGAAACAATTCCTCCGCCGGTTTAACGAAGAAAGGCGCAAAGCCATTGGAGAGGAAGTGGCCAGGCTTTTAGCAGCTGGCTTTATCATTGAGGTGTTCCATCCAGAGTGGCTTGCTAATCCGGTGCTGGTTCTTAAGAAAAACGGCACTTGGCGTATGTGTGTGGATTACACGGATCTTAACAGGGCTTGTCCAGTGGATCCTTTTGCCCTCCCCCGCATTGACCAGATCATTGATGCCACGACGGGTTGTGAGCGTTTGAGTTTTTTGGATGCATACTCGGGATATCATCAGATCAAAATGGCGGTTAAGGACCAGGAGAAAACAGCATTTATTACTCCCTTTGGAGCCTTCTGCTATGTATCTATGCCCTTTGGGCTCAAGAGTGCCCAAGCCACCTATCAACGGTGTGTACAGAATTGCCTGCATAAACAGATCGGCCGCAATGTGCACGCCTATGTGGATGATATTGTAGTGAAGTCAAGGCAGAAGGAGACGCTGGTGGATGATTTGAAGGAAACCTTTAACAACTTGCGAGTTTACAAGATGATGCTTAATCCGGCCAAGTGTGTCTTTGGTGTTCCGGCAGGCAAGTTACTGGGTTTCCTGGTGTCTAACAGAGGAATTGAGGCTAATCCGGAGAAGATTACGGCTATTACCTCCTTGGCTAAACCGAAGTGTATCAACGATGTTCAGTGTTTGGCGGGCCGAATCGCCGCACTGAGCCGGTTTATCAGCCGCCTCGGAGAGAAGGCCATCCCTTTGTACCAAATGCTGAGGAAGACAGACCATTTCGTCTGGAGTCCGGCTGCTGATGAAGCATTTGAGGACTTGAAGCGGCAATTAGCCAATCCGCCTGTTCTTGCAGCTCCGATCGACAAGGAGCCACTATTATTATACGTAGCAGCCAATGCTCGGGCAGTTAGCGTGGCTATTGTGGTGGAACGCAAGGAGGCAGGCAAGGAATATCCGGTTCAGCGGCCGGTTTATTATATCAGCGAGGTGCTTATTGAATCCAAGCAAAGGTATCCGCATTGGCAGAAGCTGGTCTATGGTGTCTTCATGGCCAGCCGAAAGTTGAAGCAGTATTTTCAAGGGCACCCCATCACAGTGGTCAGTTCAGCTCCCTTGGGTGATATCATACAGAACCGGGAGGCGACTGGCCGGATTGCCAAGTGGGCTATAGAGCTTGGGCCACACGGACTGAAGTATGTACCTCGGACGGCGGTGAAGTCTCAAGCACTTGTTGATTTCATCAATGACTGGATAGAGTTACAAGCACCAGAGGAGAAGCCGGATCACACGTATTGGACTATTCATTTTGATGGATCCAGGCAATTGGAAGGCTCGTTGGCTGGAGTCGTATTAACTTCCCCACGAGGTGATAAGTTTTGTTATGTTCTCCGCTTATTGTTCCCTTGTACTAATAATGCAGCTGAGTACGAAGCCTTGCTCCATGGTCTCCGGATGGCTAAAGAGATGAATTTAAGCCGGGTTAAGTGCTTCGGTGACTCGGACCTCGTGGCTCAACAGGTGTCTGGCACTTGGGATTCTAAGGACCCGCTCATGGCTGCATATCGTCGGGAAGTGGATAATATTGCGGGTTGCTTCAAGGGTTATCAAGTGGATCATGTGGACCGTCGGAAGAATGAAGCGGCGGACGCTTTAAGCCGGTTGGGCTCTCAACGCAAACCGGTCCCGCCTAATGTCTTTCTGGACGTGTTGCACAACCCGTCAGTCAAGCTCCTAGGTGAAGCGGATTTGGCTATTCCTGATCCGGAGGCTCAATTGGTGGCAGCCCTGCATGTTATTCCGGATTGGACAGTTCCTTATCTTGCGTACATGAACCGGGGGGAGTTACCAGAGGATGAGATTCTAGCCAGGCAGATAGTCCGGCGATCCAAGTCTATGACGATTGTCAATGGTGAGTTGCATCATTGCAGTGTATCAGGGGCGTTTCAACGTTGTGTTTCTCCTAAGGAAGGCTGTGAAATCTTAAGAGAAATCCATGAAGGGGATTGTGGATACCACGCCGGTTCAAAGTCTCTGGTGGCAAAGGCGTTTCGTCACGGGTTCTACTGGTTGACAGTGCATGCTGATGCGGAGGAATTGGTTAAACGGTGTGATGGATGTCAGAAATTTTCAAGGCGTGCTCATGTGCCAGCTCAAGAATTGAGGATGATCCCAATAACGTGGCCGTTTGCAACTTGGGGGCTGGATATGGTCGGACCTCTTAAAAGATCCAAGGATAAGAAAACCCACCTTTTGGTGGCAGTTGACAAATTTACCAAGTGGGTTGAAGCGGAGCCTGTCAGCAAGTGTGATGCAGCAACAGCGGTGCAGTTCATCAAAAAGGTGATTTTCCAGTTTGGCTTTCCACACAGTATCATTACTGACAATGGTACCAATTTATCCAAGGGCGCTATGAAGGAGTTCTATGAATGTGAGCACATCCGACTTGACGTGTCGTCAGTAGCACACCCCCAGTCCAATGGACAGGCAGAACGAGCTAATCAAGAGATCTTTTGAGGCATCAAACCCCGGCTTATGGTCCCATTGCAAAGAACACCAGGATGTTGGGTTGAAGAACTACCATCTGTGCTATGGAGTATCAATACTACGCCAAACCGATCCACAGGATACACACCATTTTTCATGGTCTACGGAGCAGAGGCAGTTCTCCCTAGTGATATCCGGCACGATTCGTCTCGTGTGGCAGCTTATGTTGAAGCGGACAATGAGATAGCACGGCAAGACGCTTTGGACCTATTGGACGAGGAGCGTGATATAGCGGCTGCCCGTTCGGCGATTTACCAACAAGATCTTCGTCGTTATCACAGTCGCCGGGTTAGAACCAGAACTTTTCAAGAAGGAGATTTGGTGCTTCGACTCATCCAAGACCAGACGGATATGCACAAGTTATCCCCACCTTGGGAGGGACCTTTCGTAGTCAGCAAGAATCTGCACAACGGGTCGTACTATCTGATTGATATTCAAGAGCATAAAGACTCACGCACATCAGAGGAGGAGACCAGCAGGCCCTGGAACATAGCTCATCTTCGGCCTTACTACACTTGAGCCATCGGCTCTATCTATGTACATATCATGATAGTGTATATATTATCTTTGATATAATAAAACCGGAGCCTCAGCTAAAGCAGGGTCTCTGTCTTTTCTTATCATGCGTGGTTACATGGAGTGGTTCTGTTTTTAAAGCGGCCTCCGGTTTACCCCTTGACATTTGCTTTTTATATATCACTTGGGGCCTTGGTCGTGTCCGAACCAACGCGACACCTTTTGATAGGCGACAGCCACCAGATCACTTGGGGACATGGTCAAGTCTGAACCAGTCACGCCTCTTGATCGGCCTAAGGCCACAAAATCACTTGGGGGCTTGGTCGAACCCGAACCATTGCCACGCCTCTTGATTGGCATATATGCCACGGTTTCATTTGGGGACCTGGCTGACTTGAATCATTGTCACTCCTATTGGGGGCTTGGTCCTGTCCGACCATGGTAACACCATCTGATCAGCTCAGTATAGCATATTTTTGCAAACGGTCTTTATCATTGCCTTTGTTTCCATGTTATTTTCATGGCCTGTTTTTTCTTTGTTTTGTTTGTATTTCTTTTATGTCAACAACACCTTTTTTCCGGTTCAGCCGATGGATTTGATTCCCCTTTAATCCGGAGAAGTATGCCCGGTTTACCTTTTTCCTGTTAACATCATGGAGTAACAAGGGGGTTCGTATCGACTCAGTACGGTTTATACGGGAGCTGTTTTCTCCCCCCTTTTTGACGGTAATGGTTTATAAAACCTCCGCTTCAAGCTTGGCTAAGCCAGCTTCATGCCCAGACATGGCAGGTATTTTGTATCACCTATTTGTTACATTACTGATACACATATCAAGATCATAAACCGGCTGCCGGTATAACCACCACCGAAGTTCAAATTTTTCTGATTGCAGGAAATATGAATTGATGTTTTTTGAACAAAAGCTTTAGTACTTATGCACGAAGGCATATTCAAGGTAGAAGTATTAACTATCCTATTACAATACAACACGGTGCCCAAATAAGATCATTGTTATTTTGGAAAGATGCCAAAGACAGCTATCCAAACCGGCTTCCGGTTCAAGCCTGCTCCTCGTCATCCGCCGCTTCAGCTTCCTCGTCTCTATCCATTGGCTGGAAATCAACAGTGGTCCAGTCGATTCCCATTAAAGCTTGGAAAACAGCCTCTTCATGGATCAGGGAAGACGGTTCAATATCAGGAGCGTAAGTATGCTTACGGATTGGAGGAATCAGATTCTCCGCTTCAAGAGTTGGGGCAGGCAGTCGCTTGTTCTGATCGTTGTATTGCGCTTGATAATGCGTCAAGTTGGCCTCTTCAGCTAATTGACAAGCCAGAGGGTGCACTGCACGGTTTATTACCCTCAAATCATCTTCGTTGAATTCAGAGCCATCTTCCTTCAGGCTGGGATAGCCTTGAGCTGCCTCCACAGGGTCGAAATCTGGCACCCATGCCTTTGCCCGGATCAAGGCGTTAATAGCTCCGGTTCGAGCAGCGGATTTTTTCAGCTCCTCAATCTGGGACGGAAGCGTTGACAACCTGTTAAGAGTGTCCTGGATTAAAGAGGGTGCCGGATTGTTATGAGAGGCTGTGGTGATGATCCGCTGGGCTCCGGTATACAGTTGTTCCACTAAGGTGTAGGCAGCCTTCAGTTTTTTCCGCACATCGGATCCTAAGTGCCCGATGCGTGTACCTGCAACAATACAGGGACGGTCTCAAACCGAATTTATATTACAGTAGGTTCAAGTTATCACAGAAGTTAAAAGGAGCTTACCAAAGATCGCAGCGGTCATGGAGTGTATTTGCCGCTTTACGGCCGTAAGTTCATCCACCACCGGTTTAAGGGCAGCTTCAGCATTTTCAGCTCTTTTGGTTAAAGCGGCCTTCTCAATGGCCCAATCAGCCCGCTCTTTCTTGAAGCCTTCCTTCAGCTGTTCAGTGATGCTCAAGGCGCTGGTTAATTCTTCCCTTGCCTTGTCTGTTTTAGCCTGTTGGGTTTTCAAGATCTCCTGCAAATCGGCAATCCGGTCCTCCTTGATTCTCAACTCAGCCTGCATACAGACAGCATTTAGCTTTGAACAAGCGGTCCCAGAAATGGAAGTATCAACCACATAACAAAGTTATACGCCTGATACTTGGGGGCTAATGCACCTTCAATTTTCATATGTTACTAGATTGCAAAGTCCCAAGCTCAATACAGGTATTCAACTTGGCACTTGGGGGCTAATGGCTATTTGATCAAATTATGTTCTAAGGATAGTTTTCAATCGGAGCTCCGGTTTAATTATGCTAAGTTAAACCGGCCCTTGGGGGCTATATTGATGGATTTCAAAGTATTGAGGATCGTATTCAAGTCCCGGTTTGACGAAGGTTACAAACCGACCCTTGGGGGCTAGGAGGATTGATACAATGGCAGTAAGTAAAGAAGTAAGTTACCTCAAATTTATCCCTCATCATCTTTACCAGACCAGCTTCACAGTCACGGCTAGTATAAAGCCGGTTTAAATAGCCGGAATGAAGATCTTGGGCACTCAGAGCAGCATATGTCTCCAGTTCAACATCCCATTTTCCTTTGTTCAGAGCGGAAAAATCCTCTTTTACGGTATGCTTGGTTAAGGTGACAGGATTCCCAGGTTCAAAGCGGCCTACACCGGTAATCACAACATCATCATCTTTGGACTCGCCGGTTTGTGTTGGTACGGTCGGTTTGTCAGCAGGACTGTGGGATTTCTCAATCCGGACGGAGCTGGCAGGCGGGTCAGCAGAGACTGAAGTATTAATAGGCCTCTCTTCGGGAATAGCATCGTCTTGCAAAAAAGGATCATTGGGAATATCCTCAGGAGCAAACGCTTCAAGATCTGGTGCTTTGTCATGTTCTGGGGCTACATCTTCTTCAGCCGCTTTATCCAGGCGGGCCTTCTTGCTTGGTTTAGGTTTGGCCCTGAAAGAAAAACAAAAAGTCAAGGAAAAGCATGAGCCATTACACAGTATACTGGAAGCATATGTTCAGCTTAGCTTACCCAAGAACAATTTTCAATGGTGGCAGCTGAGTGGCCGATGATTCACCAGAAGATGAATGAGAAGTAACCTGATAAACGGAGTCGGATGGATTAAGAGGTTGACAGAAGAAACCCGCTTTAGGATTTAAATCAATAAAAAGGTCGGAGACCTCGGAGCGGCGTTTTCGAACCGGACTGTTTGGTAAACCGGCGGAGGTAACTACCTGGCCACTGTGCCGGGTTGTGCGGCGAGCTTCATGTTGCTGAGTCTTCATAAGAAATTTGGGATCCAAATAAGCAAGAGGATGAGAAAATTTAACTTTCCGGTTTACCTGGCGAAATTTTGGCAAAGGCAAGATTTCTGAATCGGAAGAGAGAATAGTTACCTCAGTGAATTCCGCATTGCTGGCTTCAGCGTCGTCCTGACAAGCATCATCATCAATAAGGCGTGTAAAAAGTAAGCCAAGTGAATCAAGTTCTACCTCAAGGTCCGGGTTACCCACATCATCATCAATAGCTGGATCAGATGAAGCGGTGGTTTTTCTCTTGTGAGCTGGCTTCTTGATAACCTTGGTCTTGGGCCGGGTTGACCGCCCTGCCTTCTCCGTTTTGTCTTGTGGAAGCTTCTTGCTCCAAAATGGATTATCGCCCTGGATCAACAGTAAATAAATGTCAGACGGATAAAGCAGTAACAGGTTCAACAATAGAGCAATTAAAATCTTACCGCTGGCGCTTTGTTGGTGGTGCAGTAAGGAAGCAGACCGGTTTGAGCACAGAGGTGCTCCGGTTCATTCAACATCTTCTTTACAGAATCTGTGACTTCATCATCGGAGAGTTGGATTTTAGTGTGTCGGAGTGGGTCATCGACACTATCAGTGTACTTGCACATCAAACTGGAGCGCCGGCTCAGAGGCAGTATGCTCCATGATATCCAACAGCGTGCAAGGTCTATTCCCGTTAAACCGTTGGCCGTAAAGGCTTGGAGCTTGGACAGTTGCGGAGCATATTTAATTCTCTCTTTGGCGTTTAGTCTTTGTGAAAAAGGGTGAGTGTTGCTAAGCCGTTCCGGACGGAAGCCAGGCAAGGGATTTTCATTGTCTGGGGAGGTATCCTTGCAATAAAACCAAGTTGCATTCCACTCCTTGGGGTGAGTATGGAGTTTGACATGGGGATAAGTGATCTCTTTCCTCTTCTGAATGGCCATACCGCCCAATTCAGTATTGGGGCCGTCGGTAAATTCAGTGCGATGGTTTAAATGGAAGCAATCTCTAAACAACTCTACTGAAGGCTCCTCTTGAAGGTATACCTCAGAGAGCACTTGAAAGTGACATAGATTGGTAACGGAATTGGGGCCAATATCCTGTGGACGGAGCTGAAAATTGGCTAACACATCCCGGTAAAATTTAGAACCGGGCGGTTTGAAGCCCCGGGCCAAGTGATCTGCAAAGACCACAACCTCTCCCTCCTGAGGTGTGGGAGGACATTCATTTCCAGGAACCCTCCAGTGGATCGTATCTTTATTGTCTAAAGCGCCGATCAGGACTAGATCATCCAACTGAGATTCTGTGACGCGAGAGGGAACCCAATTGCACTCATATACTTGTTTGGCCATGGTGAGATCTACAAGAAATAGGTGATCCGGTTCAAGAATATGTTGGATAAAAGAAGGTGTTGATCTAAACAACGATAAACCGGAGGCAATACCTATAAACCGGTCTTCTACAATGCGGCATCATATGAATTCTGGCGGTTCAACTAGGGGACTAATGGTATATACCGGTTTAATAACTTTTTTCTATGGTAAGTTAAACCGCCTGACCTAAGCATCGGAAGCAATTGAAGTTGTGGACAGCTAGGTATGCAGAAACAGGTTTCACAAGATCCTATTACAGCCGTGGATCTACAGCAAGCTCACAAAAACAGAAAATATTCCGAAGAGTAAGGCAGAACGGAAGTGAACCATTGAGCGGGTATGTGCGTGAGATCTATGGACTTAGATGAGAAATTATAGGCGGATGCTTAAAGACTACTACTAAACACAGCAGGGATTCACAGATTCATTCAAGAGTCAGAGAACAAGTATGAGCAAGCGATGAACACAGCGCGAACATGAAACCCTAAGAACAGATCTAGGTCAAGAAGAGGAGAAAGCTTACTGGAAACGGAGAAGATGCGGAAGGATACCGCAATGCTCTGGTGCGTTCAGGTTGATGCAGCGGCCCAAGACGAAGCAGAGGTCGACGGCGGTGGCGGAGCTCCAAGGCTGGCGATGCGAGGAAGACGAAGAAGAAGGGACGAAGGGAAAGGAAAGGAAATGACCCTTCGGTCTTATTTATAAGGCAACAGAGTTAGGTCAAGCGCGTGAATCCAGGAGCTATTGTTAAAAGAGGGCGTTATAAATGATAAATTTCATGATGACGTCATACCGGTTTACAGCAACCAGAAATGATGACGACATGGCGGTTTACCAATTACCAGAAGATGTCCAAGACACAAGATTTTATGAAGGATCGACATGAACCGGTTCAAATCAATCTGGGGCCTAATGTTGGGGATATTACCACTAGGCGTAAACCGGCTTACTTGGGCCGGGTTAGCTTCATTAGTGGTATAAACAGATGAAGGCCCAAGGCCTGTAGTTGATTTAGAACCTGTAGCCGTAAACCGGCCTAATGTATAACTTGTGTTGTAAGTTAGGAATAGAGAGGAACCAACCGGGATACGAGTATGAACCGGTTGGGACTCTATGGACCGACGGGCGTCACCCGTGTATATAAGGGGACGACCCGGCGGCGGTTCAGGACAGACAACCACAACTCGAGCCTAGGCGAAGCTTGTTTGCTCCCTAGCCATCGAGACCACATCAATTCCATCACAACTAGACGTAGGCTTTTACCTTCATCGAAGGGGCCGAACTAGTATAAACCCTCGTGTCTTTGTGTCCGCTTTAACCCCTTCAAGTAAACCCGTAGCGATGGCTCCACGACTAAGTCCTTTTACTAGGACATCTGCCATGACAAATCCACGACACCCTCCTTTATCAATAGCTCCTGGATTCGCGCACTTGACCTAACTCTGTTGCCTTATAAATAAGACCGAAGGGTCATTTCCTTTTCTTTCCCTTCGTCTCTTCTTCTTCGTCTTCCTCCCGTCGCCAGCCTTGGAGCTCCGCCGCTGCCGTCGACCTCTGCCTCGTCTTGGGCCGCTGCATCAACCTGAACGCACCAGAGTACTGCGGTATCCTTCCGCGTCTTCTCCGTTTCCAGTAAGCCTTCTTCTCTTCTTGATCTAGATCTATTCTTAGGGTTTCATGTTCGAGCTGTGTTCGTCGCTTGCTCATACTCGTACTCTGACTCTTGAATGAATCTGTGAACCCCTGCTGTGTTTAGTAGCAATCTTTTAGCATCCGCCTATAATTTCACATCTAGGTCCATAGATCTCACGCACATACCCGCTCAATGGTTCACTTCCGTTCTGCCTCACTCTTTGGATTATTTTTTGTTTTTCTAAGCTTGCTGTAGATCCATGGCTGTAATACGATCTTGTGAAACCTGTTTCTGCATACTTAGCCGTCCACAACTTCGATTGCTTCCGACGTTTAGGTCAGGCGGTTTAACTTACCATAGGAAAAAGTTATTAAACCGGTATATACCATTAGTCCCCTTGTTGAACCGCCAGAATCCATATGATGCCGCATCGTAGAAGCCCGGTTTATATGTATTGCCTCCAGTTTAGCGTTGTTCAGACCAGCACCTTCTTTTATCCAACATATTCTTGAACCGGAATCACCTATTTCTTGTAGATCTCACCATGGCCAAACAAGTATATGAGTGCAATTGGGTTCCTTCTCGCGTCACAGAATCTCAGTTGGATGATCTAGTCCTGATTGGCGCTTTAGACAACAAAGATACGATCCACTGGAGGGTTCCTGGAAATGAATGTCCTCCCACACCTCAAGAGGGAGAGGTTGTGGTCTTCGCAGATCACTTGGCCCGGGGCTTCAAACCGCCTGGTTCTAAATTTTACCGGGATGTGTTAGCCAATTTCAGCTCCGTCCATAGGATATTGGCCGCAATTCCGTTACCAATCTATGTCACATTCAAGTGCTCTCTGAGGTATACCTTCAAGAGGAGCCTTCAGTCGAGTTGTTTAGAGACTGCTTCCATTTAAACCGTCGCACTGAATTTACCGACGGCCCCAATACTGAATTGGGCGGTATGGCCATTCAGAAGAGGAAAGAGGTCACTTATCCCCACGTCAAACTCCATACTCACCCCAAGGAGTGGAATGCAACTTGGTTTTATTGCAAGGATACCTTCCCTGACAATGAAAATCCCTTGCCTGGCTTCCGTCTGGAATGGCTCAGCAACACTCACCCTTTTCCACAAAGACTAAGCGCCAAGGAGAGAATTAAATATGCTCCGCAACTGTCCAAGCTCCGAGCCTTTATGGCCAACGGTTTAACGGGAATAGAGCTTGCACGCTGTTGGATATCATGGAGCATACTGCCTCTAAGCCGGCGCTCCGGTTTGATGTGCAAGTATACTGATAGCATCGATGACCCACTCCGACACACTAAAATCCAACTCTCCGACGATGAAGTCACAGATTCTGTAAAGAAGATGTTGAATGAACCGGAGCACCTCTGCGCTCAAACCGGTCTGCTTCCTTACTGCACCACCAACAAACCGCCAGCGGTAAGATTTTAATTGCTCTATTGTTGAACCTGTTACTGCTTTCTCTATCTGACATTAATTACTGCTGAACCAGGGTGATAATCCGTTTTGGAGCAAGAAGCTTCCACAAGACAAAACAGAGAAGGCAGGACGGTCAACCCGGCCCAAGACCAAGGTTATCAAGAAGCCAGCTTACAAGAGGAAAACCACCGCTTCATCTGATCCATCTATTGATGACGATGTGGGTAACCTGAACCTTGAGGTAGAACTTGATTCACTAGGCTTACTTTTTACACGCCTTATTGATGATGATGCTTGTCAGGACGACGCTGAAGCCAGCAATGCTGAAGTCGCTGAGGTAACTATTCTCTCTTCCGATTCAGAAATCTTGCCTTTGCCAAAATTTCGCCAGGCAAACCGGAAAGTTAAATTTTCTCATCCTCTTGCTTACTTGGATCCCAAATTTCTTATGAAGACTCAGCAACATGAAGCTCGCCGCACAACCCGGCACAGTGGCCAGGTAGTTACCTCCGCCGGTTTACCAAACAGTCCGGTTCGAAAACGCCGCTCCGAGGTCTCCGACCTTTTTATTGATTTAAATCCTAAAGCGGGTTTCTTCTGTCAACCTCTTAATCCATCCGACTCTGATTATCAGGTTACTTCTCATTCATCCTCTGGTGAATCGTCGGCCACTCAGCTGCCACCACTGAAAACGGTTCTTGGGTAAGCTAGGCTGAACATATGCTTCTAGTATACTGTGTAATGATTTATGCTGCTCCTTGACTCTTTGTTTTTCTTTCAGGGCCAAACCTAAACCGAGCAAGAAGGCCCGCCTGGATAAAGCGGCTGAAGAAGATGTCGCCCCAGAACATGATAAAGCGCCAGATCTTGAAGCGTTTGCTCCTGAGGATATTCCCAATGATCCTCCTTTGCAAGATGATGCTATTCCTGAAGAAAGGCCTATTAACACCTCAGTCTCTGCTGACCCGCCTGCTAGCTTCGTCCGGATTGAAAAATCCCGCAGTCCTGCTGATAAACCGACCGCACCAACGCAAACCAGTGAGTCCAAAGATGATGATGTTGTGATTACCGGTGTAGGTCGCTTTGAACCCGGGAATCCTGTCACCTTAACCAAGCATACCGTAAAAGAGGATTTTTCCGCTCTGAACAAAGGAAAATGGGATGTTGAACTGGAGACATATGCTGCTCTGAGTGCCCAAGATCTTCATTCCGGCTATTTGAACCGGCTTTATACTAGCCGTGACTGTGAAGCTGGTCTGGTAAAGATGATGAGGGATAAATTTGAGGTAACTTACTTCTTTACTTACTGCCATTGTATCAGTCCTCCTAGCCCCCAAGGGCCGGTTTGTGACCTTCGTCAAACCGGGACTTGAATATAATCCTCAACACTTTGAAATCCGTCAATATAGCCCCCAAGGGCCGGTTCAACTTAGCATAATTAAACCGGGGCTCCAATAAAAAACTATCATCAGAACATAATTTGATCAAATAGCCATTAGCCCCCAAGTGCCAAGTTGAATACCTGTATTGACCTTGGGACTTTGCAATCTAGTAATATATGAAAATTGAAGGTGCATTAGCCCCCAAGTATCAAGCGTATAACTTGTTATGCGGCTGGTACTTCAAATTCTTGGACCGCTTGTTTAAAGCTAAATGCTGTCTGTATGCAGGCTGAGGTGAGAATCAAAGAGGACCGGATTGCCGATTTGCAGGAAACCTTAAAAACCCAACAGGCTGAAACAGACAAGGCACGGGAAGAATTAACCAGCGCCTTGAGCATCGCTGAACAGCTGAAGGAAGGCTTCAAGAAAGAGCGGGCTGATTGGGCCACTGAGAAGGCCGCTTTAACCAAAAGAGCTGAAAATGCTGAAGCTGCCCTTAAACCGGTAGTAGATGAGCTTACTGCCGTAAAGCGGCAAATACACTCCATGACCGCTGCGATCTTTGGTAAGCTCCTTTTAATTTCTGTCATAACTTGAGCCTGCTTATAATAAATCTGGTTTGAGATCGTCCCTGTATTGTTGCAGGTACACGCATCGGGCACTTAGGGTCAGATGTGCGGAAGAAGCCGAAGGCTGCCTACACCTTAGTGGAACAACTGTATACCGGAGCCCAGCGGATCATCACCACAGCCTCTCATAACAACCCGGCATCCTCTTTAATCCAGGACACTCTTAACAGGTTGTCAATGCTTCCGGCCTGGATTGAGGAGCTGAAAAAATCTGCAGCTCAAACCGGAGCCATTAACGCCTTGATCCGGGCAAAGGCATGGGTGCCAGATTTCGATCCTGTGGAGGCAGCCCAAGGCTATCCCAGCCTGAAGGAAGACGGCTCTGAGTTCAACGAAGATGATTTGAGGGCAATAAACCGTGCAGTGTGCCCACTGGCTTGTCAATTAGCTGAAGAGGCAGACTTGACGCATTATCAAGCGCAATACAACGATCAGAACAAGCGAGTGCCTGCCCCAACTCTTGAAGCGGAGAATCTGATTCCTCCAATCCGTAAGCATACTTACGCTCCTGATATTGAATCGTCTTCTCTGATCCATGAAGAGGCTGTTTTCCAAGCTTTAATGGGAATCGACTGGACCACTGTTGATTTCCAGCCAATGGATAGAGACGAGGAAGCTGAAGCGGCGGAGGACGATGAGCAGGCTTGAACCGGAGGCCGGTTTAGATAGCTGTCTTTGGCATTCTTCCAAAATAACAATGATCTTATTTGGGCACCGTGTTGCCTTGTAATAGGATAGTTAATACTTCTGCCTTGAATATGCCTTCGTGCATAAGTACTGAAGCTTTTGTTGGAAAAAACTCAATTTATATTTCCTGCAATCAGAAAAATTTGAACTTCAGTGGCGGTTATACCGCCAGCCGGTTTATGACCTTGATATATGTATCAGCAATGTAATAAAGAGGTGGTACAAAGTACCTGCCATATCTGGGCATGAAGCTGGCTTAGCCAGGCTTGAAGCGGAGGTTTTATAAACCATTACCGTCAAAGGGGGGGAGAAAACAGCTCCCGTATAAACCGTACTGAGCCAATACAAGCCCCCTTGTTACTCCATGATGTTAACAGGAAAGGTAAATCGGGCATACTTCTCCGGATTAAAAGGGAATCAAATCCATCGGCTGAACCGGAAAAAGGTGTTGTTGACATAAAGGAAATACAACAAAAACAAAGAAAAAACAGGCCATGAAAATAACATGGAAGCAAAGGCAATAATAAAGACCGTTTGCAAAAAATATGCTATACTGAGCGGATCAGATGGTGTTACCATGGTCGGACAGGACCAAGCCCCCAATAGGAGTGACAATGATTCAAGTCAGCCAGGTCCCCAAATGAAACCGTGGCATATATGCCAATCAAGAGGCGTGGCAATGGTTCGGGTTCGACCAAGCCCCCAAGTGATTTTGTGGCCTTAGGCCGATCAAGAGGCGTGACTGGTTCAGACTTGACCATGTCCCCAAGTGATCTGGTGGCTTTCACCTATCAAAAGGTGTCGCGTTGGTTCGGACGCGACCAAGGCCCCAAGTTATATAAAAAAGCAAAATTCAAGGGGTAAACCGGAGGCCGTTTCAAAACAGAACCACTCCATGTAACCACGCATGATAAGAAAAGACAGAGACCCCGCTTTAGCTGAGGCTCCGATTTTATTATATCAAAGATAATATATACACTATCATGATATGTACATAGATAGAGCCGATGGCTCAAGTGTAGTAAGGCCGAAGATGAGCTATGTTCCATGGCCTGTTGGTCTCCTCCTCTGATGTGCGTGAGTCTTTATGCTGTCGAATATCAATCAGATAGTACGACCCGTTGTGCAGATTCTTGCTGATCACGAAAGGTCCCTCCCAAGGTGGGGATAACTTGTGCATATCTGTCTGGTCTTGGATGAGTCGAAGCACTAAATCTCCTTCTTGAAAAGTTCTGGTTCTAACCCGGCGACTGTGATAGCGACGAAGATCTTGTTGATAAATCACCGAACGGGCAGCCGCTATATCACGCTCCTCGTCCAATAGATCCAAAGCGTCTTGCCGTGCTGTCTCATTGTCCGCTTCAACATAAGCTGTCACACGAGGTGAATCGTGCTGGATATCACTAGGGTGAACTGCCTCCGCTCCATAGACCATAAAAAATGGCGTGTATCCTGTGGATCGGTTGGGCGTAGTATTAATACTCCATAGCACAGATGGTAGTTCTTCAACCCAACATCCTGGTGTTCTTTGCAATGGAACCATAAGCCAGGGTTTGATGCCTCGCAAGATCTCTTGATTAGCCCGTTCTGCCTGCCCATTGGACTGGGGGTGTGCCACTGATGATACGTCAAGTCGGATGTGCTCACGTTCACAAACTCCTTCATAGCGCCCTTGGATAAATTGGTACCATTGTCAGTAATGATACTGTGTGGAAAGCCAAACTGGAAAATCACCTTTTTTATGAACTGCACTGCTGTTGCCGCATCACACTTGCTGACAGGCTCCGCTTCAACCCACTTGGTAAATTTGTCAACTGCCACCAAAAGGTGGGTTTTCTTATCCTTGGATCTTTTAAAAGGTCTGACCATATCTAGCCCCCAAGTTGCAAACGGCCAAGTTATTGGGATCATCCTCAATTCTTGAGCCGGCACATGAGCACGCCTTGAAAATTTCTGACAACCATCACACTGTTTAACTAAGTCCTCCGCATCAGCATGCGCTGTCAATCAGTAGAACCCGTGACGAAACGCCTTTGCCACCAGAGACTTTGAACCGCGTGGTGTCCACAATCCCCTTCATGGATTTCTTTTAAGATGTCACAACCTTCCTCAGGAGAAACACAACGTTGGAACGCTCCTGATACACTGCAATGATGCAATTCACCATTGACAATCGTCATAGACTTAGATCGCCGGACTAACTGCCTGGCTAGAATCTCATCCTCTGGCAACTCTCCCCGGTTCATATACGCAAGATAAGGAACTGTCCAATCCGGAATGACATGCAGGGCTGCCACCAATTGAGCCTCCGGATCAGGAATAGCCAAATCCGCTTCACCTGGGATCTTGACTGACGGGTTATGCTGACATCAAGAAAGACATTAGGCGGGACCGGTTTGCGCTGAGAGCCCAACCGGCTTAAAGCGTCCACCGCTTCATTCTTTCGACGGTCCACGTGATCTACCTGATAACTCTTGAAGTGACCCGCAATATTATCCACCTCACGACGATACGCGGCCATGAGCGGGTCCTTAGAATCCCAAGTGCCAGACACCTGCTGAGCCACGAGGTCCGAGTCACCAAAGCACTTAACCCGGCTTAAGTTCATCTCTTTAGCCATCCGGAGACCATGGAGCAAGGCTTCGTACTCAGCTGCATTATTAGTACAAGGGAACATTAAGCAGAGAACATAACAAAACTTATCACCTCATGAGGAAGTCAATACAACTCCAGCCCCTGAGCCTTCCAATTGCCTGGATCCATCAAAATGGATAGTCCAATATGTGTGATCCGGCTTCTCCTCTGGTGCTTGTAACTCCGTCCAATCATTGATGAAGTCAACAAGTGCTTGAGATTTCACCGCCGTCCGAGGCATGTATTTCAATCCGTGTGGCCCAAGCTCGATAGCCCACTTGGCAATCCGGCCAGTCGCCTCCCGGTTCTGTATGATATCCCCAAAGGGAGCTGAACTGACCACTGTGATGGGGTGCCCTTGAAAATACTGCTTCAACTTCCGGCTTGCCATAAAAACTCCATATACCAGCTTCTGCCAATGCGGATACCTTTGCTTGGATTCAATAAGCACTTCGCTGATATAATAAACCGGCCGCTGAACCGGATATTCCTTGCCTGCCTCCTTGCGTTCCACCACAATAGCCACGCTAACTGCCCGAGCATTGGCCGCTACGTATAATAATAACGGCTCCTTGTCAACCGGAGCTGCAAGAACGGGCGGATTGGCTAATTGCCGCTTCAAGTCCTCCAATGCTTCATCAGCAGCAGGACTCCAAATGAACTGATCTGTCTTTCTCAGCATCTGGTACAAAGGGATAGCCTTCTCTCCGAGGCGGCTGATAAACCGGCTCAGCGCGGCGATCCGACCCGCCAAACGCTGAACATCGTTGATACACTTCGGTTTAGCTAGGGAGGTAATAGCCATAATCTTCTCCAGATTAGCCTCAATTCCTCTGTTGGACACAAGAAAACCCAGTAACTTGCCTGCCGGAACACCAAAGTCACACTTGGCCGGGTTAAGCATCATCTTGTAAACTCGCAAGTTGTCAAAGGTTTCCTTCAAATCATCCACCAGCGTCTCCTTCTGCCTTGACTTGACTACAATATCATCCACATAGGCGTGCACATTGCGGCCGATCTGTTTATGCAGGCAATTCTGTACACACCGTTGATAGGTGGCTTGGGCACTCTTGAGCCCGAAGGGCATAGATACATAGCAGAAGGCTCCAAAAGGAGTAATAAACACCGTCTTCTCCTGGTCCTTAACCGCCATTTTGATCTGATGATATCCAGAATATGCATCCAAAAAACTCAAACGCTCACACCCCGCCGTGGCATCAATGATCTGATCAATGCAGGGGAGGGCAAAAGGATCCGCTGGACAAGCCCTGTTAAGATCCGTGTAATCCACACACATACGCCAAGTGCCATTTTTCTTAAGAACCAGCACCGGATTAGCAAGCCACTCTGGATGAAACACCTCAATGATAAAGCCAGCTGCTAAAAGCCTGGCCACTTCCTCTCCAATGGCTTTGCGCCTTTCTTCGTTAAACCGGCGGAGAAATTGCTTTACCGGTTTATACTTAGGATCCACATTAAGAGTGTGCTCAGCGAGTTCCCTCGGTACACCTGGCATGTTAGACGGTTTCCATGCAAAAATGTCCCGATTCTCACGGATGAACTCGATGAGCGCGCTTTCCTATTTGGGGTCCAAGTTGGCACTGACAGTGAACTGCTTGGACGAATCGCCGGGCACGAAGTCAACAAGCTTGGTCTCAGCTGCCGATTTAACTTCAGATCCGAATCATGCTCCGTAGTTGGCTTCTTCAAAGGGGTCATGTCCGCCGGATCAACATTGTCCTTATAGTATTTCAACTCCTCCGTGGCACAGACCGACTCTGCATAAGCCGCATCACCTTCCTCACATTCCAAAGCGACCTTACGGCTCCCATGAACCGTTATCGTCCCCTTGTAACCCGACATCTTGAGCTGCAAGTAGATATAACAAGGCCGCGCCATGAACTTGGCATAAGCCGGCTGCCCAAACAAGGCGTGATACGGGCTCCGGATCTTCACCACCTCAAAGGTTAGTTTTTCGGACCGGGAATCATGCTCGTCCCCGAAAGCCACGTCCAGAGCTATCTTACCAACGGGACATGCTGATTTGCCAGGCACCACACCATGGAACACTGTATTAGACGGTCTGAGATCTTTGTCTGTTAGCCCCATGCAGCGGAATGTCTCATAGTATAGGATGTTAATACTGCTCCCTCCATCCATGAGTACCTTGGTGAATTTATAACCTCCCACCTGAGGGTCTACCACTAAAGCTAGCTGGCCCGGATTATCAACCCGGGGTGGGTGGTCCTCCCTGCTCCACACGATAGGCTGCTCCGACCAGCGTAAATAACGTGGTACGGCCGGTTCAACAGAGTTCACTGCTCGCTTGTGGAGTTTTTGGTCGCGTTTATCCAAGCTAGTTGTGAAAACATGATATTGCCCATTGTTCAACTGTTTTGGCTCGCTCTGATAAGCCGACTGCTGCTGTTGTTGACCGTTCTGATTATTCTGGTTGTTGTGACTGCCCTGATTGAGACCTGAACCGGAAGCTCCATCGTGACCCGGCCCCTGGAAACCGGATCCTGAACCGCCACCTGACCCGCGGTCATACCGGAAGGCATTAGAGTTTTTAAACTCCTGCATAATATAACAATCCTTCCAAAGGTGGTTAGCCGGCGCCTCTTTCGTCCCGTGCTTTGGGCAAGGCTGATTCAACAAATAATTCAAACGGTCCGCATTAGGATTGGGAGCCCCATTACGATTTGCCGCTTTACCTCTGCGCCGCTGCCCCCTGTTCTGTGCGTTAGTGTTGGCCACAAAGTCCATGCTGCCATCCGCCTTGCGCTTGCCTCCGTTTCCATGACCTGCCGGTTTGTACTATTTCCCCTTGGAGTTGCTATTCTTCTTTCCCTTCCCTGCTTCATCATCATCAGTCTCAGGATCCTTGGTACTATCCGAATCAGCATACTTCACTAAAGCGGCCATGAGAGTTCCCATGTCATTACAGAACCGCTTCATACGCCCCAATTTCAATTTTAAAGGCTTAAACCGGCAGTTGCCCTCCAGGGTTAAGATCGCAGAGTCAGCATTGATCCTGTCAGACGAGTGCAAAACTTCCGAAACGCGGCGTACCCAATGGGTAGTTGATTCTCCGTCCTCCTGGACACAAGCCGCTAGGTCTACTATGGACTTGGGCTGCTTACATGTATCTTTGAAATTCTGGATAAACCGGGCCCGCAACTGGGCCCATGAGCTGATAGAATTGGGCGGCAGGCTCTTCAACCAAGTACGGGCCGTGCCTTCAAGCATCATGGTGAAGTATTTTGCACACGCGGTCTCATCCACATATAGCATCTCCATGGCCATCTCATAACTCTCTACCCACGCTTCGGGAGATAAATCAGCGGTGTAATTTGGCACCTTGCGTGGACCCTTGAAATCTTTGGGCAGGCGCACATTGCGTAAAGCGGGAACTAAACAAGGCACTCCCAAAGCGGGTGTGACCCCAGGTACGGCGGAGGTGGTAGGACGAACCGGTGTAAGCTGACCCGCATCATTCTGTGCTGCTAACTCGGCCTCCCTTTGTGCCCGGGCCCGGTCCACCACATCCTGAGCATCGCGAACACCACCTGCCGGGTTATTGCCACGGGCCGCTTCACGGCCTCGCGCATTGCTCGATATGGCCGGTTCATCCATGCACCTGCTATAGCTCCGGCTCGGACGGGGCGTGGAGTGAATCCGATCACGGCTGTACGAATATGCCTCCTGTTGAATCAGCGCGGTCCGGAGAAGTTCCTTAACCCGGCGCCTCTCTATCGCTTGCGGAGAGTCCCCTTCAACCGGGATAGCCTCTAATCGCACGGCAGCTGCAACAAGATTGTCCATAGGATTAGAATAATGACCATGGGGCGTCTGAACCGGCGGAGGAACCACAACATTCTGTAGAGGAGGTTTCATCAGGCGGGGTTGGACCGTCGCCCCTGGCCCTGGTGCCTCGATGCGGTTTGCCTCCAGGTACTGCGGCGGATTACTGAGTCCAGCTCCTGGAGTGTGAAAGAGATTTCTAGGGTCAAACCCTAACGGCAGGCGTGATCTGTGCTTCCGCTTCAAGACCTCCTGCGATGCGTTCTGGTCAAGCATAAGCTTATAGGCCTGGGCGTCCAAAGCGGCCCGCTCTGTGGTCATCCTGTCCTTTTCTGCTGCCAGATCCGCTTTGGCTTGTACGATCTGCTCTCTCACCTTTGCAATCTCTGCATCATGGGCTTCCTGATCCGCTGGATTGGCCTCTGTCATAAGAGCGGCTAGTGCATCAAACAGATCAGATAGAACTTGAACCGGCGGGCGCACAAGGCCTCCTGCCCCTGCTGCCGCTGCCGCCGTTGATCCAGAAAGCATTGCTGCGGTGGTCGAAGTGTGATTCGCTGCCTGTGTGCCGGCCATGAATATTCCAACCCGGTTGATCTGACCTGGGGGGTCCGGAATACTGTCGCCATCGGAACAACCCCTAACCTGGTCGTCTTGCAACTGTATAGCGATTCGGTCTCTCCGGTCGAGGACTCGTCACCGGAATAGACGACGGTCTCGCTACCGTGTTCTGACTCGTCCTCACGCTCTTCTCCGTGGATGACTCCAACGAAGACACGCTTCACGGCCGGTTTAGCCTGGGTAGATCTCGCACGCTGAGCCGTCTCGACGAGGTCGGTGCAGATGTCCGGCTCAGTCCCAGGCTCACCGATCTTGCCGATGAAAACATGTATGCCACCAAAGGGGACCCGGTACCCGTACTCGATTGAATCGGCCTCGGGACCCCATCCTGCGTCGTCGATGTAGATCTTGCCACGACGACTCTTGGTCATCCGGCCCACAACATAGCCTTCGAGTCCTTTGAGCTTGCCCTCCAAGATCGTCAAACCATCGTGCGATAGCCCCACGGTGGGCGCCAACTGTCGTGGATTTGTCACGGCAGATGTCCTAGAGGAAGGACTTAGTCGTGGAGCCATCGCTACGGGTTAACTTGAAGGAGTTAAAGCGGACACAAAGACACGAGGGTTTATACTAGTTCGGCCCCTTCGATGAAGGTAAAAGCCTACGTCTAGTTGTGATGGAATTGATATGGTCTCGATGGCTAGGGAGCAAACAAGCTTCGCCTAAGCTCGAGTTGTGGTTGTCTGTCTTGAACCGCCGCTGGTTCGTCCCCTTATATACACGGGTGATGCCCGTCGGTCCTCAGAGTCCCAACCGGTTCATACTCGTATCCCGGTTGGTACCTCTCTATTCCTAACTTACAATACAAGTTATACATTAGGCCGGTTTACGGCTACAGGTTCTAAATCAACTACAGGCCTTGGGCCTTCATCTGTTTATACCACTAATAAAGTTAACCCGGCCCAAGTAAGCCGGTTTACGCCTAGTGGTAATATCCCCAACAGCCCTGGAGTATGACGTATACGCTCCACCCGCGGGGAAGCCTTGCGGCAGCCCAGTATCGATCAAGAATTTGTGTGAAACTATTCTCACAGAAAACTTGTAGTTCAAGGCATAGTCCACTATTCAAGTTGTGATCTAGTGTACCATAAATCTCTAAGTGGAAGTTCAACTTCACAGTCTCCACTAAGCACAGGTATATAAACAACGTTTTGGAACTAAATGATGAGATGTGCCAATGAGACTTTGTGGGGGATTGTTGGAATTTTGCTAGTAGGCCTTTGGCCCAAAGCCCAACTAAAATTCTAAAATTCTATTGGCCCATTCATGCACACATGTGAGTGGAGTGAGTGAGGCTAAAATTTAGTCCCACCTCATAAGTTGAGAGAGAGTTGCATCTCTTTATAAGGTGAGCTCTTCTACCACTTGTATGTGAAAGAAATATGCCCTAGAGGCAATAATAAAGTTATTATTTATTTCCTCATATCATGATAAATGTTTATTATTCATGCTAGAATTGTATTAACCGGAAACATGATACATGTGTGAATACATAGACAAACATATAGTGACTAGTATGCCTCTACTTGACTAGCTCATTAATCAAAGATGGTTATGTTTTCTAACCATAGACATGTGTTGTCATTTGATTAATGGGATCACATCATTAGGAGAATGATGTGATTGACATGACCCATTCCATTAGCCTAGCACTTGATCGTTTAGTATATTGCTATTGCTTTCTTCATGACTTATACATGTTCATGTAACTATGAGAATTATGCAACTCCCGTTTACCGGAGGAACACTATGGGTACTACCAAATGTCACAACGTAACTGGGTGATTATAAAGGAGTACTACAGGTGTCTCCGAAGGTACATGTTGAATTGGCGTATTTCGAGATTAGGTTTTGTCACTCCGATTGTCGGAGAGGTATCTCTGGGCCCTTTCGGTAATGCACATCACTATAAGCCTTGCAAGCAATGTGACCAATGAGTTGGTTACGAGATGATGCATTACATAACGAGTAAATAGACTTACCGGTAACAAGATTGAACTATGTATTGGATACCGACGATCGAATCTCGGGCAAGTAACATACCGATGACAAAGGGAACAACGTATGTTGTTATGCGGTTTGACCGATAATGATCTTCGTAGAATATGTAGGAACCAATATGGGCATCCAGGTCCCGCTATTGGTTATTGACCGAGAATAGTTCTAGGTCATGCCTACATAGTTCTCGAACCCGTAGGGTCTGCACGCTTAACGTTACGATGACAGTTTTATTATGAGTTTATAAGTTTTAATGTACCGAAGTTTGTTCGGAGTCCCGGATGTGATCACAGACATGACGAGGAGTCTCGAAATGGTCGAGACATAAAGATTGATATATTGGAAGCCTATGTTTGGACATCGGAAGTGTTCCGGGTGAAATCGGCATTTTACCGGAGTACCGGGGGGTTACCGGAACCCCCCGGGGGTTATTGGGCCTACATGGGCCATAAGGGAGAAGAGGAGAGGAGGCAAGAGGTGGGCCGCGCCCCTCCCCTCCCTAGTCCGAATAGGACAAGGAGAGAGGGGCGGCGCCCCCCTTCCTTCTCCTTCTCCTCCTCCTTCCCCCTTCTCCTACTCCAACTAGGAAAGAAGGGAGTCCTACTCCCGGAGTAGGACTCCCCCCTTGGCGCGCCCTCCTTGGCCGGCCGCCTCCTCCCCCCTTGCTCCTTTATATACGGGGGCGGGGGGCACCCCATAGACACACAAGTTGATCTACGGATCGTTCCTTAGCCGTGTGCGGTGCCCCCCTCCACCATATTCCACCTCGGTCATATCGTCGCGGAGTTTAGGCGAAGCCCTGCGCCGGTAGAACATCATCATCGTTACCACGCCGTCGTGCTGACGGAACTCAACTCCGGAGCTTTGTTGGATCGGAGCCCGGAGATCGTCATCGAGCTGAACGTGTGCTGAATTCGGAGGTGCCGTACGTTCGGTGCTTGGATCGGTCGGATCGTGAAGACGTACGACTACATCAACCGCGTTGTGCTAATGCTTCCGCTTACGGTCTACGAGGGTACGTGGACAACACTCTCCCCTCTCGTTGCTATGTCATCACCATGATCTTGTGTGTGCGTAGGAATTTTTTTGAAATTACTACGTTTCCCAACAGTGGTATCAGAGCCTGGTTTTATGCGTAGATGTCATATGCACGAGTAGAACACAAGTTAGTTGTGGGCGATACAAGTCATACTTCTTACCAGCATGTCATACTTTGGTTCGGCGGTATTGTGAGATGAAGCGGCCAGGACCAACATTACGCGTACGCTTACGTGAGACTGGTTTCACCATTACGAGCACTCGTGCTTAAAGGTGGCTGGCGGGTGTCTGTCTCTCTCACTTTAGCTGAATCGAGTGTGGCTACGCCCGGTCCTTGCGAAGGTTAAAACAGCACCAACTTGACGAACTATCGTTGTGGTTTTGATGTGTAGGTAAGAACGGTTCTTGCTAAAGCCTGTAGCAGCCACGTAAAATTTGCAACAACAAAGTAGAGGATGTCTAACTTATTTTTGCAGGGCATGTTGTGATGTGATATGGTCAAGACGTGATGCTATATTTTATTGTATGAGATGATCATGTTTTGTAACCGAAGTTATCAGCAACTGGCAGGAGCCATATGGTTGTCGCTTTATTGTATGAAATGCAAATGCCCTGTAATTGCTTTACTTTATCACTAAGCGGTAGCGATAGTCGTAGAAGCAATAGATGGCGTGACGACAACGATGCTACGATGGAGATCAAGGTGTCGCGCCGGTGACGATGGTGATCACGACGGTGCTTCGAAGATGTAGATCACAAGCACAAGATGATGATGGCCATATCATATCACTTATATTGATTGCATGTGATGTTTATCCTTTATGCATCTTATCCTGCTTTGATTGACGGTAGCATTTTAAGATGATCTCTCACTAATAATCAAGAAGTGTTCTCCCTGAGTATGCACCTTTGTGAAAGTTCTTCGTGCTAAGACACCACGTGATGATCGGGTGTGATAGGCTCTACGTTCAAATACAACGGGTGCAAAACAATTGCACA
>NC_057798.1:806455448-806456021 GCF_018294505.1 Triticum aestivum
GACACTGGAAGCGGAACTACCCCAAGTATTTGGCGGATAAGAAGGATGGCAAAGTGAACAAAGGTATATGTGATATACATGTTATTGATGTGTACCTTACTAATGCTCGCAGTAGCACCTGGGTATTTGATACTGGTTCTGTTGCTAATATTTGCAACTCGAAACAGGGACTACGGATTAAGCGAAGATTGGGTAAGGACGAGGTGACGATGCGCGTGGGAAATGGTTCCAAAGTCGATGTGATCGCGGTCGGCATGCTACCTCTACATCTACCATCGGGATTAGTTTTAGACCTAAATAATTGTTATTTGGTGCCAGCATTGAGCATGAACATTATATCTGGATCTTTTTTGATGCGAGACGGTTATTCATTTAAATCAGAGAATAATGGTTGTTCTATTTATATGAGTAATATCTTTTATGGTCATGCACCCTTGAAGACTGGTCTATTTTTATTGAATCTCGATAGTAGTGATACACATATTCATAGTGTTGAAACGAAAAGATGCAGAGTTGATAACGATAGTGCAACTTATTTGTGGCACTGCCGTTTAGGTCATATCGGTGTAAAAC
>NC_057798.1:806459481-806462176 GCF_018294505.1 Triticum aestivum
GAGGAGTCTCGAAATGGTCGAGACATAAAGATTGATATATTGGAAGCCTATGTTTGGACATTGGAAGTGTTCCGGGTGAAATCGGCATTTTACCGGAGTACCGAGCGGTTACCGGAACCCCCCCGGGGGTTATTGGGCCTACATGGGCCATAAGGGAGAAGAGGAGAGGAGGCAAGAGGTGGGCCGCTCCCCTCCCCTCCCTAGTCCGAATAGGACAAGGAGAGGGGGGCGGCGCCCCCCTTCCTTCTCCTTCTCCTCCTCCTCCCCCCTTCTTCTACTCCAACTAGGAAAGAAGGGAGTCCTACTCCCGGTGGGAGTAGGACTCCCCCCTTGGCGCGCCCTCCTTGGCCGGCCGCCTCCTCCCCCCTTGCTCCTTTATATACGGGGGCGGGGGCACCCCATAGACACACAAGTTGATCTACGGATCGTTCCTTAGCCGTGTGCGGTGCCCCCCTCCACCATATTCCACCTTGGTCATATCGTCACCGAGTTTAGGCGAAGCCCTGCGCCGGTAGAACATCATCATCGTCACCACGCCGTCGTGCTGACGGAACTCATCTCCGGAGCTTTGCTGGATCGAAGCCCGGAGATCGTCATCGAGCTGAACGTGTGCTGAACTCGGAGGTGCCGTACTTCGCTGCTTGGATCGGTCGGATCGTGAAGACGTACGACTACATCAACCGCGTTGTGCTAATGCTTCCGCTTACGGTCTATGAGGGTATGTGGACAACACTCTCCCCTCTCGTTGCTATGTCATCACCATGATCTTGCGTTTGCGTAGGAAATTTTTTTAAAATTACTACGTTCCCCAACAGTATGACCATGAGAAGAGGAGACCTACACGCCACGCCTCGCCTCGTCATGACGCGACGCGGGTTGCGGGATTGAGCCGAGCCGAGGACAGAGCTATGCACGTTCTCTATATTTTTGCTGCTCAATGAGTCATTAATTAATAATTAACGGACGCGTTAATTACTGAACCGTTTCCGATTCTTTTGGATCGTGACCACTCGGACGTGGGGTTTACTTACTCCCACGACCTACCCGGCCCGCACTATATAGTCAGGCAGACGTCTACCCTAGCCGCGGTCGCTTCGTATGGTTTCTCACCACCGTTCCAGATCATTGCGCCGCCAAGCAAGTCTTCTCCATCCCTCCTTTCGGCGTGCATCACGAGAAGGGACAGCAGGCCTCCGGAACCCCGCCTCTCGTGATCATGTACGGGAGAGGGGCGATCAGGTTTTTGGGGAGCGCACTCGCGCGACTGCTGGCAGCGACGACTTCGCGAACTACGACTTCTTCCTCGACCTCGGCAACCTCATCCTCGACGACATGGGCGACAACGTCAACGCCGGCGGTGCTGCACCCGCTGCACCGTATGTGATTCTATCCTTCTTGTTCGAGATCATGGTAGAATTCATGTTTCTAGTATGTGCCCTAGATGTGATCTGCTCATCTACTATGCTAGTTCGCATGATTAGTTTAATCTCTGCTATTGCTGTCATGATCTATTTACTATTTATTCGGATTAAATCTCGTAGTAATTTGCTCATATTTCCAACATACACACGGGTGCGGCTATATAAGCCGGTGGCCTCCCTCGCCTCCGGCCTCACCAAGCCCTAGCCGCCGAGCTCTCCCTCTTGTGCGCCGCCGCCGAGCCCTCCCTCTCCCTCCCCCATGCGCCGCCTCCGAGCCTTCCCTCTCCCTCCCCCGTGTCCCGATGGCCGAGCGTTTCCCCGGCGACGAGACAGCAGCCTAGCTTCTAGCTACTGTACATGCGTTTCGATAAAACCCGATGAAGCCGGACTAGGCGAGATGCAAAACAACAATAGTGCAAGTGACCGTCGTATACAGTTTATCATGTTGAGTTGTTCATCGATCCATCTCGATTGAGAATTAAATCATGCGTGATGCAAATCGGGTTCCTGCTTTCGAGCTAGCTTCGTCGGCGTCATGAACATTGACCCCCAGTCTTGGTGTTTTCAAGAGGATCTACCAAAGGAAGAAAAAACACGTAAAGGAAGGATCCGTCCATGGATTGTTAGTACAACAAAACTGATGTGGCACAAGATATATTGTTAGGACACAAGCATTGCCCTTGTGTCCCTCCCGCCGGCCTGTTCATCATCCCATTGTATGAAACGTACGTAGAGTAGAGAACATGACAGCAATCAACTCACGCGTTCATCCACTACCGGAAAAGGATAGCGATTCTTTTAAGGATGAAAAAGGATAGCTAGGGACGTGACTGTTATAAAGCGATGCATCGAGATCGACCGGCCGTATCCATGGAGAGATCCCTAGAGACTGGCAGCACGCGTTTCGTGTTGAAATGTATTAGCATTACCAAATAAATCACAAACAGAGAAGTGAGACGAACACTCTCGCTAGTTCCTAGGTTTAGCTAGGGACCCAAATATTGTGTTGTTCAGTGGTAACCATTTCGTGTATACCTTGGATTGTTGGGTTGGATTTTTCTTCTTAAGTACCCCCTCTGTAAACAAATATAAGACTTTACTGAGGGAGTAGTTCTTTCATTCTTAATTCTTACTTGTAGATGGCACGCCCATTCAAATACGTACGTACGGCAGTAATGCAATGTTACCAGATCGACAAGCGTAATGAGGTGCTCATGTACTGACAGCGGCCGGGTATACGTACGTTTCTTCTTGACGCATTAATTGTGCGTTGT
>NC_057798.1:806462186-806463231 GCF_018294505.1 Triticum aestivum
CAACAGGTGACTGGCCCACATGTCAATGACCCAAAGGCAGGTGCCTTTAAGGCACCGAAGCTGCGTCCTGCAAAATGGTAACCAACGTAAAGAAAATGCTACCATGTCCACATGACTGTTAAAATTGCCGTCATGCAGATCTTGTACAACTTTGAGTTTGGTATACACTGTCAGCAGATCATCCAGAAGCTTTCGAAGTACCATCTCTCAGCGTTGTAAGAATGGAAAGGGGAACACGCAATGCAATGTACAGTAGAATACATACCGAACAAATGCGAAATGGATTCCAACGGATCCAGTAGATAGATATGGACAGATCGAAGGCCCCCACAAAACCGACCAATTCTTTAGAGACAATAATCTGAACACCCACCAGCTTACTTTGCACTATGCGGCAACAGAAAGGGATAGTGGAGACACAAGCAAGCATGCAAACCAGCAGAAGAAACCAGGGGCCACATGCATCTTTCCGATGCAGAGGCCGCGGGATGACCTCATTTTCAAAAAAGAAAAAAAAAACAACAGTAAGAAGAGACTACCAAAAAGCAGAGGACAGAAAGAAACAAGAATGCAGTTTAGACCATCTTATTTTCTGGTTCTGGTCATCTATCCAAGACTGACTTAGCTACTCACATTAGATTATCAAGCAATATTCGGACATTGTATATTGATTTCCCTATGAGGTTGTTCAATCACATGTTACCTAATCACTGCGCCTCAGTTTGACCAGGAAATCTTGCAACCTCGCCTACCCATCGAGGATCTTGATGGAGTGGTTATGAACCAAACTATGAGGAGTCCATTCTCTAAGTATTTACAGTTATTTCCCCCCATGTTTGTTTTCATTTCAATTTTTTCAAGCCAACCTGAAGGAATGCTTGCATGTTAGTGCTAAATCCTTGTATGCTTGTGAACAATTAATTTATTCAATGTTTCGAATGTAAAAATAAATTCAAATTGGATCTTAAATTTCATTTTTAATTCATATTATGTGTGCTTATTTTGAAGCCGCACATAGAAGCCAGAAAGTCCCGCCGCAACACGC
>NC_057798.1:806463241-806466109 GCF_018294505.1 Triticum aestivum
GACACTGGAAGCGGAACTACCCCAAGTATTTGGCGGATAAGAAGGATGGCAAAGTGAACAAAGGTATATGTGATATACATGTTATTGATGTGTACCTTACTAATGCTCGCAGTAGCACCTGGGTATTTGATACTGGTTCTGTTGCTAATATTTGCAACTCGAAACAGGGACTACGGATTAAGCGAAGATTGGGTAAGGACGAGGTGACGATGCGCGTGGGAAATGGTTCCAAAGTCGATGTGATCGCGGTCGGCATGCTACCTCTACATCTACCATCGGGATTAGTTTTAGACCTAAATAATTGTTATTTGGTGCCAGCATTGAGCATGAACATTATATCTGGATCTTTTTTGATGCGAGACGGTTATTCATTTAAATCAGAGAATAATGGTTGTTCTATTTATATGAGTAATATCTTTTATGGTCATGCACCCTTGAAGACTGGTCTATTTTTATTGAATCTCGATAGTAGTGATACACATATTCATAGTGTTGAAACGAAAAGATGCAGAGTTGATAACGATAGTGCAACTTATTTGTGGCACTGCCGTTTAGGTCATATCGGTGTAAAACACATGAAGAAACTCCATACTGATGGGCTTTTGGAATAACTTGATTATGAATCACTTGGTACTTGCGAACCGTGCCTCATGGGCAAGATGACTAAAACGCCGTTCTCCGGAACTATGGAGCGAGCAACTGATTTGTTGGAAATCATACATATTGATGTTTGTGGTCCAATGAATGTTGAGGCTCGCGGCGGGTATCGTTATTTTCTCACCTTCACAGATGATTTGAGCAGATATGGGTATATCTACTTGATGAAACACAAGTCTGAAACATTTGAAAAGTTCAAAGAATTTCAGAGTGAAGTGGAAAATCATCGTAACAAGAAAATAAAGTTTCTACGATTTGATCGTGGAGGAGAATATTTGAGTTATGAGTTTGGTCTACACTTGAAACAATGCGGAATAGTTTCGCAACTCACGCCAACCGGAACACCACAACGAAATGGTGTGTCCGAACGTTGTAATCGTACTTTACTAGATATGGTGCGATCTATGATGTCTCTTACTGATTTACCGCTATCGTTTTGGGGTTATGCTTTAGAGACGGCCGCATTCACATTAAATAGGGCACCATCAAAATCCGTTAAGACGACGCCTTATGAACTGTGGTTTGGCAAGAAACCAAAGTTGTCGTTTCTTAAAGTTTGGGGCTGCGATGCTTATGTGAAGAAACTTCAACCAGATAAGCTCGAACCCAAATCGGAGAAATGTGTCTTCATAGGATACCCAAAAGAGACTATTGGGTACACCTTCTATCACAGATCTGAGGGCAAGATTTTCATTGCTAAAATCGGATCCTTTCTAGAGAAGGAGTTTCTCTTGAAAGAAGTGAGTGGGAGGAAAGTAGAACTTGATGAGATAACTGTATCTACTCCCTTATTGGAAAGTAGTTCATCACCAGAACCGGTTCCTGCGACAACTACGCCAATTAGTGAGGAAGCTAATGATATTGATCATGAAACTTCAGATCAAGTTTCTACTGAACCTCGTAGGTCTACCAGAGTAAAATCCGCACCAGAGTGGTACGGTAATCCTATTCTGTAAGTCATGTTACTTGACCATGATGAACCTACAAACTATGAGGAAGCGATGATGACCCCAGATTTCGCAAAATGGCTAGAGGGCATGAAATCTGAGATGGGATCCATGTATCAAAACAAAGTATGGACTTTGGTTGACTTGCCCGATGATCGGCAAGCCATTGAGAATAAATGGATCTTTAAGAAGAAGACTGACGCTGATGGTAATGTAACTGTCTATAAAGCTCGACTTGTTGCGAAAGGTTTTCGACAAGTTCAAGGAGTTGACTACGATGAGACTTTCTCACCCGTAGCGATGCTTAAGTCTGTCCGAATCATGTTAGCTATTGCTGCATTTCATGATTATGAAATTTGGCAAATGGATGTCAAAACTGCATTCTTGAATGGATTTCTGGAAGAAGAGTTGTATATGATGCAGCCAGAAGGTTTTGTTGATCCAAAAAGTGCTAACAAAGTGTGCAAGCTCCAGCGATCCATTTATGGACTGGTGCAAGCATCTCAGAGTTGGAATAAACGCTTTGATAGTGTGATCAAGGCATATGGTTTTATATAGACTTTTGGAGAAGCCTGTATTTACAAGAAAGTGAGTGGGAGCTCTGTAGCATTTCTGATATTATATGTAGATGACATATTATTAATTGGAAATGATATAGAATTTCTGGATAGCATAAAGGGATACTTGAATAAAAGTTTTTCAATGAAAGACCTCGGTGAAGCTGCTTACATATTAGGCATCAAGATCTATAGAGATAGATCAAGACGCTTGATAGGACTTTCACAAAGCACATACCTTGATAAAATTTTGAAAAAGTTCAAAATGGATCAGGCAAAGAAAGGGTTCTTGCCCGTGCTTCAAGGTGTGAAGTTGAGTCAAACTCAATGCCCGACCACAACAGAAGATAGAGAGAAAATGAAAGATGTTCCGTATGCTTCAGCCATAGGCTCTATCATGTATGCAAGTCTGTGTACCAGACCTGACGTATGCTTAGCAATAAGCTTGGCAGGAAGGTATACCTGAAAAGGACTAAGGATATGTTTCTCGTATATGGAGGTGACAAAGAGCTAGTCATAAATGGTTACGTTGATGCAAGCTTTGACACTGATCCGGACGATTCTAAATCGCAAACCGGATACGTGTTTTTATTAAACGCTGGAGCTGTAAGTTGGTGCAGTTCTAAACAAAGCGTCGTGGCGGGATCTACATGTGAAGCGGAGTACATAGCTGCTTCTGAAGCAGCAAATGAAGGAGTCTGGATGAA
>NC_057798.1:806470226-806471829 GCF_018294505.1 Triticum aestivum
CTTCGTATGGTTTCTCACCACCGTTCCAGATCATTGCGCCGCCAAGCAAGTCTTCTCCATCCCTCCTTTCGGCGTGCATCACGAGAAGGGACAGCAGGCCTCCGGAACCCCGCCTCTCGTGATCATGTACGGGAGAGGGGCGATCAGGTTTTTGGGGAGCGCACTCGCGCGACTGCTGGCAGCGACGACTTCGCGAACTACGACTTCTTCCTCGACCTCGGCAACCTCATCCTCGACGACATGGGCGACAACGTCAACGCCGGCGGTGCTGCACCCGCTGCACCGTATGTGATTCTATCCTTCTTGTTCGAGATCATGGTAGAATTCATGTTTCTAGTATGTGCCCTAGATGTGATCTGCTCATCTACTATGCTAGTTCGCATGATTAGTTTAATCTCTGCTATTGCTGTCATGATCTATTTACTATTTATTCGGATTAAATCTCGTAGTAATTTGCTCATATTTCCAACATACACACGGGTGCGGCTATATAAGCCGGTGGCCTCCCTCGCCTCCGGCCTCACCAAGCCCTAGCCGCCGAGCTCTCCCTCTTGTGCGCCGCCGCCGAGCCCTCCCTCTCCCTCCCCCATGCGCCGCCTCCGAGCCTTCCCTCTCCCTCCCCCGTGTCCCGATGGCCGAGCGTTTCCCCGGCGACGAGACAGCAGCCTAGCTTCTAGCTACTGTACATGCGTTTCGATAAAACCCGATGAAGCCGGACTAGGCGAGATGCAAAACAACAATAGTGCAAGTGACCGTCGTATACAGTTTATCATGTTGAGTTGTTCATCGATCCATCTCGATTGAGAATTAAATCATGCGTGATGCAAATCGGGTTCCTGCTTTCGAGCTAGCTTCGTCGGCGTCATGAACATTGACCCCCAGTCTTGGTGTTTTCAAGAGGATCTACCAAAGGAAGAAAAAACACGTAAAGGAAGGATCCGTCCATGGATTGTTAGTACAACAAAACTGATGTGGCACAAGATATATTGTTAGGACACAAGCATTGCCCTTGTGTCCCTCCCGCCGGCCTGTTCATCATCCCATTGTATGAAACGTACGTAGAGTAGAGAACATGACAGCAATCAACTCACGCGTTCATCCACTACCGGAAAAGGATAGCGATTCTTTTAAGGATGAAAAAGGATAGCTAGGGACGTGACTGTTATAAAGCGATGCATCGAGATCGACCGGCCGTATCCATGGAGAGATCCCTAGAGACTGGCAGCACGCGTTTCGTGTTGAAATGTATTAGCATTACCAAATAAATCACAAACAGAGAAGTGAGACGAACACTCTCGCTAGTTCCTAGGTTTAGCTAGGGACCCAAATATTGTGTTGTTCAGTGGTAACCATTTCGTGTATACCTTGGATTGTTGGGTTGGATTTTTCTTCTTAAGTACCCCCTCTGTAAACAAATATAAGACTTTACTGAGGGAGTAGTTCTTTCATTCTTAATTCTTACTTGTAGATGGCACGCCCATTCAAATACGTACGTACGGCAGTAATGCAATGTTACCAGATCGACAAGCGTAATGAGGTGCTCATGTACTGACAGCGGCCGGGTATACGTACGTTTCTTCTTGACGCATTAATTGTGCGTTGT
>NC_057798.1:806473455-806477172 GCF_018294505.1 Triticum aestivum
AAGAAGAGACTACCAAAAAGCAGAGGACAGAAAGAAACAAGAATGCAGTTTAGACCATCTTATTTTCTGGTTCTGGTCATCTATCCAAGACTGACTTAGCTACTCACATTAGATTATCAAGCAATATTCGGACATTGTATATTGATTTCCCTATGAGGTTGTTCAATCACATGTTACCTAATCACTGCGCCTCAGTTTGACCAGGAAATCTTGCAACCTCGCCTACCCATCGAGGATCTTGATGGAGTGGTTATGAACCAAACTATGAGGAGTCCATTCTCTAAGTATTTACAGTTATTTCCCCCCATGTTTGTTTTCATTTCAATTTTTTCAAGCCAACCTGAAGGAATGCTTGCATGTTAGTGCTAAATCCTTGTATGCTTGTGAACAATTAATTTATTCAATGTTTCGAATGTAAAAATAAATTCAAATTGGATCTTAAATTTCATTTTTAATTCATATTATGTGTGCTTATTTTGAAGCCGCACATAGAAGCCAGAAAGTCCCGCCGCAACACGCAGGCCATCATCTAGTTTATATTAATTAACATGCACTTAATATTTGGATTGGAGGGAGTAGTACAGTTTTGACCAGTATTCAGTTCCAGTCATCGGTCCAAGTCTTGCAAACTAAAGGAGAGGACAGAAAGCAACAGACGGTGATACGTACGCAGCCTAGCTTCTAGCTACTCTACGTGCATTTTCATAAAACCTGAGAGCATCTCCAGCCGCGTCCTCAGAAAGGTCTCCCCAGGCGATTTTTTCGTGCCGGCCGAAAAAACGGCCCAGTCGCGTCCCCAGGAGCCCGATTTTTGCCGGCTTGTGCCGAAATCAGCGCCGGCGGACCCAGCCAGAACCCGGCGCGCTGGGGGACGCCTGGGGACGCCGGGCGAATCGTTTTTGGCGCGAAAGAGCCGCGGGCCCTCCGAGTCAGCGACACGGGCGCTTCGCTCATCGCCTCGGTTCCCGCGGGAACCAATGCCAAGGCTGCCGCCGTCGGTCAGCCTTGCCATTGATTCCTCACGAGCGGCGCGTCACGGGGTGGCGCGCCGACGCCTCCCCTCCTGCGCACGGGTACACACGGGCGCGGTGTACACACGGGTGCGGCTACATAAGCTGGTGGCCTCCCTCGCCTCCGGTCACACCAAGCCCTAGCCGCCGAGCTCTCCCTATTGTGCGCCGCCGCCGAGCCCTCCCTCTCCCTCCCCCGTGCGCCGCCTCCGAGCCCTCCCTCTCTCTCTCCCGTGCCCCGATGGCCGAGCGTTTCCCCGGCGACGAGATGGCAGCCTAGCTTCTAGCTGATGTAGGTGCGTTTCGATAAAACCCGATGAAGCCGGACTAGGCGAGATGCAAAACAACAATAGCGCAAGTGACCGTCGTATACAGTTTATCATGTTGAGTTGTTCATCGATCCATCTCGATTGAGAATTAAATCATGCGTGATGCAAATCGGGGTCCTGCTTTCGAGCTAGCTTCGTCGGCGTCATGAACATTGACCCCCACTACAGTCTTGGTGTTTTCAAGAGGATCTACCAAAGGAAGAAAAAACACGTAAAGGAAGGATCCGTCCATGGATTGTTAGTACAACAAAAGTGATGTGGCACAAGATATATTGTTAGGACACAAGCATTGCCCTTGTGTCCCTCCCGCCGGCCTGTTCATCATCCCATTGTATGAAACGTACGTAGAGTAGAGAACATGACATCAATCAACTCACGCGTCCATCCACTACCGGAAAAAAGATAGCGATTCTTTTAAGGATGGAAAAGGATAGCTAGGGACGTGACTGTTATAAAGCGATGCATCGAGATCGACTGGCCGCCGTATCCATTGAGAGATCCCTAGAGACTGGCAGCACGCGTTTCGTGTTGAAATGTATTAGCATTACATAAATCACAAACAGAGAAGTGAGACGAACACTCTTGCTAGTTCCTAGGTTTAGCTAGGGACCCAAATATTGTGTTGTTCTGTGGTAACCACTTCGCGTATAGCTTGGATTGTTGGGTTGGATTTTTCTTCTTAAGTACCCCCTCTGTAAACAAATAGAAGACGTTTTAGGTCACCTAAAATGTCTTATACATGTTCATTAGTGACGTAAAACGTCATATATTTGTTTACCGAGGGTGTACTTCTTTCGTTCTTAATTCTCACTTTTCCAGTGAATGAACCTGCAGATTTCACGTCCACTCAAATACGTATCGTAAGGCAGTACTGCGATACTACCATATCTACAAGCATAATGAAATGCTCGTTTACATACGGACAGCGGCCGGGTATATCGTATGTTTCTTCTGCACACGGGCAGTAGTCTAGTCACGCTCATGCATGCAAAAGGGTAACCAACGGAAAGAAAATGCTACCATGTCCACATGATTTCTCTTGAGTTAATATCGCCGGCATGCAGATCTTCTACAACTTCGAGTTTAGTATACACCATCATGTAGATCTTCCAGAAGCTTTCCAAGTACCATCTACCAACGTTGTAAGGATGCAATGCACTGTAGATTACGTATCGAACAAATGGAAAGTGGATTCCGATGTATCCAGTAAATAGATATTGAGAGATCGGAGGCCCCCACAAAACCGACCAATTCTTCAGACAATCATCAGAACACCGACCAGCCTACTTTGCACTATGCGGCAACAGAAAGGGATCGCGACCACCAAAAAGCAGAGGAGAGAAAGAAACGAGAATGCAGTTTGGATCCGTCTTTCTTTCTTTCTGGTTCAGGTCATCCATCCAAGACTAACTTGGCTACTCAATCTTTCTAGGGTGGCGAGGACAGAAAGCAGCAAACTGAAAGCAGAGGCGGAGATCCTCCGAGATAAATTAATCAACAGTGCTAACAAAGGCGGAGATCCTCCGAGATCCAACGACGAGAGAAATAAATTGTTCGGGATTCTTCTTTGACCAGTGACCAAGACGGACGCGGCCGATTGATGTCCTTGTCATCGTCACTGTTGCGTCTCGTCATCATGTAATGTCCGGTGCAACAAAAATGATCTCGACTGCAACCTATGAATTGTAGTGCTCCCTGTAACAGCTACCGTACGCTCGTTCGTCCGTTTTATAGAGAAAGAAAAGGCTAGAATCAACTAATTAGGAGTAGAACCCAATTGGGGACCGGGATGTGAGACCAACTGGCATTGATCAATGCACCCGTATATATTGATTGGATCGAATGTCTTGTTGGAATATACGTGTAGTAGAAGTTGTATAGGGATAGAGTTGGTTTAAACTTTGTATTCTGTTCTATCTCTTCTTCTGTCTCTCACTATCTTTCTGTAACGACCTGATCGATCCCATCTGATCAATCTCTCCCTCTGTAAACTTGTGTGCCAAGGCTTTTGCCCAATATATACATGCGGCCCGAGACAAAGGGTTCTACGCTTTACATGGTAACAAAGCCTTTTCCTCATCCAATCGAGAGAGATTGCATCTAGCTACCTTCGCGACCGAGAGTATGTCCACCACCACCGCAGCCATGACCCCAAGCACCATGGGTGCGCTCACCACCACCCCATCCTCCACCTTTGCATCATCTTCCTCCTCCACCCACAACACCACATCTCTCGGATCGCCACCACAGGAGAAGCTTACGCGGGGCAATTTTTTGCTCTGGAAGGCCATAGTGCTCCCGCAGATCAGAGGCGCCCAGATGGAGCACCACCTCGACGCGACGAGCCCGCCACCACCCGCCACCCTCACCATCACCAC
>NC_057798.1:806478415-806483173 GCF_018294505.1 Triticum aestivum
GTGGCATCAACGATTAGGGCATCCATCTTCGATCATTGTCAAACAAATAGTCAATAAAGACAAACTTTCTTTGTTTCCTAGTCCAGTTTGTGAGTCTGTCTGTGAAGCTTGTCAATGTGCCAAAAGCCATCAGCTTCCTTATCCAAGTCAACTAGTGTGTCTCATGCTCCATTAGAACTTATTTTCAGTGATGTATGGGGCCATGCCCGAGATTCTTTTGGTAGAAAAAAAATATTATGTCAGTTTTATAGCAAGTTCACTTGGATTTATTTACTTTGATACAAATCTGAGGTTTTCTCTATTTTCCAAGAGTTTCAGAAACTTGTTGAGCGCCAGTTTGATAGAAAAATCCTCGCCGTCCAAAGTGACTGGGAGGGGAGTATGAGAAACTCCACTCTTTTTTCCGTAGTATTGGGATTGCCCATCATGTATCTTGCCCTCATGCTCATCAACAGAATGGCTCTGCTGAGCGTAAACACCGACACATTGTTGAAGTTGGTCTTTCTCTGTTAGCTCATGCTTCTATGCCTCTCAAGTATTGGGACGAAGCTTTCATTACTGCCACCTATCTTATCAATAGGCTCCCTAGAAAAGTTATTGGAAACACTACTCCTTTAGAGCGTCTCTATCATCAAAAACCTGATTACAACTATCTCAAGATATTTGGGTGTGCTTGTTACCCAAATTTGCGTCCCTACAACCGTCATAAACTTGAGTTTAGATCCACACAGTGTGTTTTTCTTGGCTATAGTAATCTTCATAAAGGTTATAAGTGCCTTGAGATCTCTACCAGACGCATCTATATTTCTTGTGATGTTGTTTTTGATGAGACACTCTTTCCGTTTTCCAAATTGCATCCCAATGCGGGCGCCTTGCTTCGTGCAGAGATTGCCCTTCTCTCTGATCCCGCAACTTTATCTGATAGTGGGGGGAATTAAATGAACGAGATCATATGCAAAAATCCCATGAAAAGTCTGATTCCGATGATGTTATTTGTGCACATTTACCCTGTCATTTTATGTGTGAAGGAAAAGACAGGCTGGTCACGGAAACCGGGGCAGATTCGGCTGACAACGGGCGATCCGAGGCCGATTCGGCCGCCCAGCCTGCCGCACCTGGCGGCGTGCGATCCCAGGCCGATCCTCCAGTGCGCTTGGCCTCTTCTGGGCTGGTGGCTGACCATGCTGAGCGGGTGGAGCCCACCGGTCCCGCGGCGTCGCCCCGCGCCAATCACGCCGCATCGTCACCTGCCGGGTCCCCACGCGCTGACAGCCCATGTGCCGGGGGGAGTGCATCGGAGGACGCAACGACTCTCACAGCGACCGACCGTGTGCGTGCGTGCGGGACGGACCCCACGTCAAGTGGGCCTGCGGCGGCGGAGGAATCAACACGCGCTGATTCGGCGCATGCGCTACGCGGATCTCCCTCGGATCTGGACCCTGAGCCAGCCGAGCTGCCACATGGATCCGCCTTGGATAACGTGTCGGCTGGATCTTCTGTGGCAACAATTTCTCCTGTGCTGCCTACGGCCTCTCCTCGACAAACACGGTCTCGGTCAGGTATTGTCAAGGAAAAAAAGTACAATGATGGTACGATAAGGTATGACAAGATCAAACGTGCATTTCTTACCACCACTGGTGAACCACTAAGTTTGGATGATGCTCTTGCTAATAAGAATTGGAAGGAAGCTATGGATAGTTAATATGATGCACTTATGAAAAATAAGAATTGGCATTTGGTTCCACCAAAGTATGGAAACAATGTTATTGATTGCAAATGGGTGTATAAGATCAAAAGAAAGTCTGATGAAAGCATAGACAGGTATAAGGCTAGACTAGTTGCCAAAGGGTTTAAATAGAGGTTTGGAATTGATTATGAAGATACATTTAGTCCCGTTATTAAGTCAACTACTATTCTCCTTGTCTTGTCTATTGCTGTTTCCAGAGGATGGAGTCTAAGACAGCTAGATGTTCAGAACGCGTTTCTTCATGGTGTTCTTGAGGAAGAAGTGTTCATGCGGCAACCACCAGGTTATGAGAATCCTAGCACACCACAACATGTCTGTAAGTTGGATAAAGCTTTGTATGGTTTGAAGCAGGCTCCAAGAGCCTGGTACTCCAGACTAAGTATGCAGTTGCAACGTCTTGGGTTCATACCATCCAAGGCAGATACCTAATTATTCTTCTTTAACAAAGGCAATATTACTATCTTTGTGCTGGTTTATGTTGATGATATAATTGTTGCTAGTTCAAGTTCAGATGCCACTACTTGCTTGCTTAAAGATCTGAAGCTGGAATTTGCTCTTAAGGACTTGGGTGATCTTCACTATTTTCTTGGTATAGAGGTAAAGCAAGTTAAAGATGGCATACTTCTCTCACAGGAAAAATATACAACTGATATTCTCAGGAGAGTAGGGTTGGAAAATTGCAAGCCAGTTAACACACCGATTTCTACCTCTGAGAAGCTTACAGTGGAAGGTGGAGAAGTTCTTGGACCAGAGGATGCAACAAATTATAGGAGTGTTGTAGGTGCCTTGCAGTACTTAACTCTCACCCGTCCTGATATATCTTATTCAATGAACAAGGTATGTCAATATCTACATGCACCTAGAACCACACATTGGACTGCAGTCAAAAGAATTTTAAGGTATCTCAAGTTCTCAGAAGGTCTTGGTCTCAACATTACCAAGTCCTCTTCTCTGCTTGTTACTGCATACTCTGATGCTGACTGGGCAGGGTGTGCTGATGATAGAAGATCTATAGGTGGTTTTGCTGTATTTCTGGGAACTAACCTTGTGTCATGGAGTGCAAGAAAACAGGCTACAGTGTCCAGGTCAAGCACAGAGGCTGAATATAAGGCTCTGGCTAATGCCACAGCTGAAGTAATGTGGATACAAACATTACTTTATGAGCTTGGAGTTAAAACTCCACAAGCTGCGAGATTATGGTGTGATAATATTGGTGCAACGTATCTCTCAACAAATCCTGTTTTTCATGCACGGACTAAACACATTGAAGTTGATTTCCATTTTGTCAGAGAAAGAGTAGCTCGAAAGCTTCTGGAGATTTGGTTTATTCCCACAGGAGATCTACTCGCAGATGGTTTTACAAAACCTCTTACTGAAAGAAGGTTGAATGATTTCAAGTACAATCTTAACCTTGGCAAAGCTCCTTGAGGTTTAGATTGAGGGGGAGTGTTGGAATATACGTGTAGTAGAAGTTGTATAGGGATAGAGTTGGTTTAAACTTTGTATTTTGTTCTATCTCTTCTTCTGTCTCTCACGATCTTTCTGTAACGACCTGATCGATCCCATCTGATCGATCTCTCCCTCTGTAAACTTGTGTGCCAAGGCTTTTGCCCAATATATACATGCGGCCCGAGACAAAGGGTTCTACGCTTCCCAAAACACTTTTACATATCTCATGTGTGGCCAGCCATGCATTGCATCATCGATATATAGATCTTCCAAGTGTTTAACTCAGCACGCAGCGATAATTCATGAGTGGACATGGTGACACGCGAGGTCTATATCTCACCGTCCATTATGTCATGATTCGTGATGTATTCATACTAGTCATCACGTATATGCATATTTCAGAGTGAAGTATTCATACATTGAGGATGTATTCCCACAGTCAATTAGTGACCATGGCCCACCAATCTGACGGGAGGAGTTATTCTCTCATTTATGTAGCCCAGATGTCTAACGGCAACAAACACCACCAGTCTGCATTTTGTCCCCAGCCCCACTCCATCCCGCAGCTCCTCCCTTACTAATCCTCCTCCCCTGGTTCTTGTAGTCTCTTCATGTGTTCCTCCTGTATGTCATCTCATATTAGTTCATCAGCTCTACCCCATGAACGAAACGATGAGGTTGTTTCTCTCCGCTGATCTACTGCCTTGAATGTAATGGCAGCCGACAGGGTATGTTCTCAGAGTCATCTTCATTGAAGATTGTCATAGCAACCACCGTCCATGTGCTTTTTTTTATGAATTTGGTGTACAACAACTTAATTAGCTAAGCTTGGTGCGGCATCCAACTATGTTTAGTACTCCCTCCATTCCCTTATACAAAGCCACTATGAAAAATACAATTTGCATCTATACAAGGCCACTAACAGTAATCGAGGCAAAAATTAATGATGTTTCCTTGTACTACCAACTTGTTTAATACTTGCATGCATGTAGTCATAATGTCACTGTGCTACTTCCTTCTCATTCCTTCTTTGCATGCATGTGGGCTTATTAATGATCTCGGTTAACAAAAAGAATAATTGACTTGCAAAGCAGTTATTAAATTTTACCTTGGTACCTGCAATTTGAGTTTGTGGCCTTGTATAAGGGAATAATTAACTACTATCTACTCCCTCCGTCCCATAATGTAAGACGTTTTTTGACACTACACGAGTGTCAAAAAACGTCTTACATTATGGGACGGAGGGAGTAGTTATCTAGTTTTTGCTTTGATGTACTTTCAAATCCGTACTAAATGCTGAATGTGTAACACAACAAGCATGTACAATGGCAAGAATATGATGGCATGCTTAACCAGTAATTAACTCTCGTCAGTTCCCAAGGTCACCTCTTTGGAGTATTTGAGAGTGGGACAAAAGACTTGCATGTGGTTAAGCTGCATAAACACAAGCATGGTGACTCATGAGGCAGTGATTAATTAAATAACTACCGACGTGCCATAGATGCATAAAAAACCCTGGAGCTAATGTAAATGCTCCGCGTCATGCCCTTGGGCGGGTATGT
>NC_057798.1:806521072-806526072 GCF_018294505.1 Triticum aestivum
GGAGTCAGGGCCCTTCTCACCCCCTACGAGTCGTCCGGCGGAAAACTTTTTCTGAGTGGGGTAAAAGAACTTGGAATCGTCGATCTCTTCCTTCAAGATTGAGATGAATCGATGTCGGTCGATGGTGTGAAAACACTTCCTGATGTCGAATTCCAAAAACCAGCGAGAGGTTCCCCACTCTTCTTTGATCCGTCTGAGGGCCGAGTGGCAGCCTCGACCCGAGCGGAAGTGCGATGTGTCTGGAAACTCGGGATCGTAAATGGATTCGGGTACCATTCTGATCGCCTCTTTCATGATCTTTTCTATGGGTAGAACTACTGTGAGCGGTCTAAACTTCGACCCTTCTTTCTTTCTTCATTTAAAAAAGGGGGAGCAAAGCCTGTTTTTTGCTCCCTCAATTGATAGATCAGGGCCCCTCCTGCCGGCCCGAACGAAAGGCTCTTTAAGGAAGTAGTCCCATCACTCTCGGGCCTGGCACCAACCAAGAGGAGGCGGGGCTCTCTCCAATCATTCCGAAGAGCCGAGATCTCGTAAAGGAAAAATTAGCTAGCTCAGCAGGTTTGGACCCGGGTGAATCAGTTCAGTGAAGGAAGGGAGCCTAAACTTAAGGCTTTTCCAAGCCATGCCGATAGGCGCCTCATGGCTCGCTCAGTTCGCTCGCGGAGTTCTTAGATCAGTAGATCTGGATAGAGTCTCGCTCATAAAGGAAGAGTAGCGCGCTAGCGCGGCTCGCTTCGCTTTTCGACGCGGAGCTCGCTGCTGTCTTTTTAGCTTCAAAACTACAGGGCGTGCGTTAGCACTACGGCTTTTCAGCCTCCCTTTGCTGGTTCCGAACTATCACTGATCCCAGAGATCAACCTTCAAACCTTTTTCTTTGAATCTCAGGAAGGCTTTCTCGGGGAGAAAGCTGGTTGGGGAACTGCTAAACGACCTAAAAGAAAAAGAGGAGACTGACTCTGACCTTTCAAAGCCCTATCTCATCTGGTTGATAGTAGAAGGTACGTACGATGATACCATGGACATAAACGAGGTCGAGCATATCTTTAATGATTTCAAACTAAAGCGTACCTAAAGCCTGCCCTGGATATGAAAAAGGGATTTGAGCCAGAAGAAGATGAGGATCTATCACCAGATGAGGAAATGGAAACAACTAAGTATTAGTTAGGTTTAGGTTCAGGAAATGGAAATGGTAACAGCGGCCCAAAAATGGTAAGTTTTCTTTTCAAAGAAAAAGGAACGCAAAAGTTTTGCGAAATCCTTATCTTTCGGCTTTTTAAAGAAGATAGGCCATTACAAAAACAAGGTATAACAGTCGACTTTCCTATCAGGATTTTACAACCTGAATACCAAGGGACCACTATTAGAAGAGAGCATAATAAGTAAATGCCGACGCCATCTTTGACTTTTTGGATGGTCGGCGGCGCCATAAACTCGATAACCAGCACCGCGGAGTCAAGAAATTCAACTAAATAGAATCCTAAAACAATCTTATTCGAGCACACACGGGACCCACAGCAATGAAATTCACACAAGCGGCAATCATCCGAGCAGAGAATGGAGAAGGGAAATATACTTGAAATTGTTTTTTTCCGAATGAGAAAGCCTTTGGCAAACTCCTTGCAAATCTGTTTTTGCCGGGCACAATAGACATATCTGCTCAGTCACAACATAAGGAACCCCCAATGTTCCTCAAAGCCTACCCGGCCTGACAGCTTTAGTTGAATGATCTGATCCCGAAGCAAGCTTTCTACTTAAATTGCTATGACTGGCCAACTAATGATAGGACTACCTATCTTGATGCTTTGAATCTGTATTCAGAGCTTTTTTCCAACTACCGGGACTACTAATTTCAAGTACAAAGCTCTCCTATGAATATGCTACTGCTCTTACTTTCTACCTGAATCCGAGCATTGAAGCAAGCTCTTTATCGCGCCATAACCGAGTCTCTCCTTTCAAACAGTAGCAGTAGACTAGCCATATTCATCTTCTACAGTCTCCTGTTTCCCCCTATTTAAAATGGTCAGCCTGCGCAGCAGAAAAAAAGGCGCTCTAATCGTACTCGAGCCCTTAATCCCCCAATAGGGCTTACTTACCCGAGTCAATTCTTTCCTTCCTGTGCGAAAGCAAGGCCTCTTTCTCGACTTTACTTGAATGCCATTTACTGAGCTATCTTCTTTTTTCTTCTTCTGGCGAAAGCACATTTTATTATTTTACGGAAGCAAGACGAAAGGTCATTTCGCCAATCTGGGGAATAACAGTTAAAGCAATCGATCGGAGAAGCCCCCCCTAGTATTGAGAATGCAAAAGTGGATTCATTCCCCAGGCGTGTGTGTGTGCTTTCCACGGGCCTGATCTCGATTTCTTCTTAAGCTGTTATGTCCTCCGAAGTGAAGTGGATTGGTCGGAAGCTAGACTCCAACATCATCGATACTCAAATAACCGGCTCTGATACATGGCTTAGAACCTTCAATCTTTAGCCATTATTCCCAGTTCAGGTGGTTAGGTACCAAAAGTTATAAATAGGCCCAATTTCTCCTTTTATACTAGATTTCCTTAACAAGGGCATCCAATTCTTGAAACAAATCACGCTCCCTTCTCTTTCCACTTTCACTTTCATGCCCAGTTCTTTTTCGACTTGGCAATCGTAGCAATTTATGTAAAGCCTCCTGATCCGGATAAACATGCTCGATACATTCTAGTGAACTACGAAGAGAAGCTAGAACGGTGGAAGCCTGAATCCAGTGAGTGCCCATTCTTAAGAAACTTGGGAATAGTAGCTCCTATGGTTTCTAGAGCGAGTGAATGAAACGCTATCTTCTTATGAGCGGAGATAGAGAGCTATGTCACAATCAATAAGTGAGATGCTGTGGGCGAGGAATCTTCTGTCACAATAGAGGTCTTCTTTTCGAATTTAAGTGGGACTAGCTTCTTCCTCAATTGATATTACTGACAATCTAGCAATTCCATCCTTTAGAAGAAGATAAGTAAACCATTTCTTTGAATTGCATGATTGAGTGATGGATGCGGACAATCACAAGCCTACTTTGTTTATAGAAAAGAGCGTATAACCCCCGATCCCTACCTGTTGTAGAGAATCTATCGTCTAAACTCTTCTGTGCCATTTGCCGCCTAATACACTATTTCAGTATAATGTTGTTTGCTGGTGCATATCTCTTGATTGACTATTTATTGGTTATTAAGCATTAGTGAGCTGACCTATGTACAAGTTCTGAGTCAACCCCCAGATCTGTATCTCCTTGCCTTGTAATCTCTCATTCATCTATTTATGTGCATGCTTTAGCGAAGTCTCCAGCCCCATAAATATTAGTTAATGCGTGATCCGTAAATCAATAACTAAAACTAAAGTGCCGATCATCCCATGCTACCACAGGATTTTTCAACAACATGACATATTGAGAAAAATCTATGTTAGAGCCGCCATTTCTTTACGGTTACATTAGTGTGGATTGTTCTTCTGATTCTTATAGGCCTGGCACCCTAGCTTCGATAGATTTATTTGATTTTGCAAGCTATGGCACAGGAATGTGATATGGGTCGTATCCCGCACCTCCCTTGATTCCGTGTGAAATCCATCCTAAAAAGCACGAGTTGGATCGGCGTAAAGAACAAGACGAACGTGGTATTATCTCTATTAGGACGGTTATGAGGCTCTGCTCTTTTTTTTCTTTATTCAATATCTATTCTTTGTTTCTTATATTCCGCTAATTGTTATCTTTAATGTATCTTTATGCTTAATAGATAACTGGTGATGCTAGAGCTGTCAAGAAGGCATTGTTTGCAGTATCAACCATCATCTACAAATGCCCATCAAAAGAGACCATTTCTCTTGAAACTTCTGTCCCTCCAAGCATTGTACATCCTTCAGAGCTTCCTGTCTATCCTGCTAGTAACTTCTACTCAGTGTCAGATGCAGCTATACCTTATGGAATGGACATCCAAATCTAGCTATCTTAGCAAAGGAAGTGACATTCAAATCTACAGGTTTTTCTTCTTTAGCCTTTTCGCCCAGCGTTGTCATTATTGACACGTTTTTGCGATCCCTGTTTTTGAGATCCTCAATGACTACCACCAGAAAGGGAATGTGACCACCATTCTTATTTGAGAAAAGTGTCTCCACTATAGCACTAACGATCCTAGACAGCAGAGAAAGCTTGATTGGAGCTAAGAACTATTTCTAAAGGATCCCTTCCACTCTTGTGTGGAAAGATCTTTCTTCGTTCAGTCCAGTCTGATTTAAAACGTGTTGTCTACTATTATAGGGGCTGTCGTTAGGGTCACTCCTTCTTATGCCGGGAGATGGCAGTTATCTATATTTAGAAATAATAAAGAATATGGGTGTGATTGTCATCACAATGGAGTGATCGAGTAATCAGCCCTGTAGGTTCCTCTCTATTTAGATAGACCCCATCAACATGGCCATTCCCTTCTCCTGGTAGCAAAAACCCATTAGAGGTTTGATTCTCAAAAGAAAACAGACCAGAAACTCGAAACTATTCCTACTCGCCAGGTGGCTTTATCAATTGGAGTTTAAAAATAGGAAAAAAATGGTGTCAAAAGTAGAAGTATCATATCTTCTTAAGGAGCCCAACTCTAGCTAGAGAATAAGAGGATTAGGTTTTGGCAGGATGCGAGGTGCCAACTTATTAAGCACGAGAGTCGTAAGATCCCGGTTATAGAAGAAGAGTAGGCCAATCCCAATCTTAGGCTGCAACAAACAAGGAAATTCCTGTCATCAAATCGGCCTGATCCCCAAAAGGAAATCGCAATCCAAAATCCCTATATACGATATACGATAGATTCCGGGCACCTTGCTACATGACACTTGTCTCGCATTGCATTACTGACTGCTTCTTCTTCTGATTTCTTTGCTTTGATGATGCCCTTGTCCCAAAGAGAGTTCTTCAGCTGAAGAGTACTTTGGCACCCTAGAACACATCTCCCTCTGGATGAAGCCAACAGGTCTCAGACAAGAGTAGTAT
>NC_057798.1:806531072-806535267 GCF_018294505.1 Triticum aestivum
TCCAAGAAAAAAATATACTTCATCACTCATTTATTCATCATGAGTATAGTAGATTAAAAAGAAAGATACGTACCATTTATAAGTTATAAACACATTTTGAACGAACCATATGTACATGCAGCTTGGACAATAGCAGACGCACACTTCACGCAAGTTTAGTAGTGGCACATTGGCCGATCTGCATGCATGATATGTACTTCGCATCGAGAGACATCAGATATAACCGACGCATCACATTTGGAGACACTGGATGTGGCCGGCACCCGGCGGCACACATGAGGACGTTATTGACGAAATTGATCAAGGTTGCCTATTCTCATGTGCCTTAATTCTCATTGCTTCTGCTTTCATGCTCCGAGAAATAACTGAGGCATATATCAATCGATTTCTTTTACAATCGGCATGACTCTTTGATGTTAAAGAATTATGTACGTATGTACTTAGGTTATTTCCTACTACTCGAGAACCGCTCATGAGTAGTAAGCAACATCATCGGTGTTCGATGGATAATGGCAATCATATTTTCCATGGTTGAGAAACATGATCATAGCAGGACAGTAGGAGAATATGGATTGAACTATACCTATTTTTTAGATCGATTCCAGCGGTTGATGGAACACTAAGTGCAGCGTTGATGCTCTAAAGAACAGATGACGTGTCAAAGCGGAGGATTAGGAAAAGCGGCGGTAGGGACTCCAGATGATGCGCCATCAGGACGGGCGGCGAACTGAAGAACGGTTTTTACGGCAGCAATCGGATGTGTTTTTCTTTCTTTGGATTTGAAATCAGTCGGGTGAGTTTACTGAATGGAAATCAATCTGATGCAACATAAGTATGGCTTCCCTTTGGAGAACATGATGGGACCCTGTAATTTTTTTAGACTGGACGCTGCATTTTTTTATCAGGACGCGGTTCATCTTTTCTTTTGACAGATTATTAGCTCGAGTCACATATGGGTCATTTATTTCAAGAAAGGAAGCGTGCTTCTGGGAGAACATGCATGATAGGACGCTCTGCATCTTTTTTCATTTTGACGGGACGCAGTACATTGTTTTGTTTATGGGAAGCTCTTCATCTTTTTTTAGTGGGTCATCTTTCCTTTTGACAGATTAGATCTAGTCACGTATGGGTGATTATTTTTTCAACAAAGGAAACGTGCTGAGAAAACATGCATGATAGGACGCTGTACATCTTTTTTTTCCTGACACGACGTTGTACACTATTTTTTTAAGGGACGCTGCTCATCTTTTTTCAGTCGTTCATCTTTTCTTTTGATAGATTAGAGCGAGTCACAAACGTACGTCTGTTATTTTGTTTATTTACGGGCGATCATGTATAGGATGTCTCTTTTCTAGTTGTGTCACGCTGTACATTGTTTTGTTTATGGGCGATCATGTATAGGAGTCCACCTAGATTTTACTTGGCCAAAAATTTATTCATGGACATGACTTTTGCGGGCAATTAGTAGCATCGTGGAGTTTGTCCCCTTTTTCCATTGGATTGGACTCTATATTGTTGGGGGCTTCCTTTTTTTTGAGGAAACGGATGGATCTTTTTTTTCTTTGATTCACTAAGGTTGGACGTGTCATATATGCCTTTTTAAGTGACGTCGGGACCATTTATGTTACGTATGGTTTCCTTTTATCCTGAACGTATATTCTACAATCCAACGGTGTAATTAATACTAATGATGTGGATTAATGAGAGTACTTGAATGGTGCCTCCAATTAGTAAATATAAGATTTTGCGAGGTTTGCAAAATACCCTTTGAGGGCACCTTGGATGAACCACACCGTAACGAAGTAGAAGCTTTTATTAACACTACCACTGTGGGAGAAACCAGGAAGGTTTTTGATGCAAGGATTACTTGCATACATTTTCTTGTTTTACGCTACTTTGCCTTATTTGCTAGTCGTTGCTTGATTGGACCCGGGAAATGTGGAAACCTTAGTGTTCCTGATATTATTATTTTGTTCCATGGTTTATACCGCAATAACTCTTTTAGTATGGGTGGAATTGTTGCTAGACGGTTAAGTCTGAACCGTACTAAGGGCCCTATCTTTGGAGGCATTTATGCTTCGCGCCTAGCTGAATATTTTGAAATGCCTATTAGGCATGAGGAGAAAGAAGAAACATCGTTGCTTCGTGCTTATTTAGATTAAATATAAATTATACTTTGATAAACATCACCCTGAAACTATTACTTTGCCTGCTCCTTTGTTTAACTTGTCTGCAGGTCCTCACATCGTTCCGTGGGCGGCCGTTCAAGCCTATCGGAATCCTACACCAGCCCCAGAACCGGAGCCACAAGATGAGCCTCCACGACAGTCTGTTTATTCTTGGGATCCAGAGGTGGTCGTCAGCCAGTGGTAGTCAGAGTCTTCTTCATCGCAGTACGACCCCAGCTTCACCTACGGGTATCCGCCAGGCTATCCCTGGCAATAGACCAACTTAGGCCAAAAGCCTAAGCTCGGGGGAGTACGTATTTCCCACCGACATTACATTCATGTTCACACACACTCATTGCTAGATGTTGGTGCTCATACTCGTTCACTATAATATCCATGCTAGTTTATTTTCTTTTTCCTACTTTCTTCTTGTGTGTTTAATAAACCTTAAGAAAAAAACCAAAAAAATATTATTAGTAGTTTATCTCTTTGCTGTAGTAATTAAAAAGAAAACCAAAAAATATTTCCCGTTCTTCTTTTGCTTGTTGGGAGCTTTCCCGTGTAAATAGTTTTTATTTCTTTTCTTTTCTTTGGGGTCAGTAGGAGAAGACCATGATTAAATTGTTGAAGTGGCTCTTATATGCATCATTGTTGATTTAACCAAGAGCCCATATTACCTTGTCTTCTCCTGTTTATTGAATGCTCGCAGATTCCAGCTTAGTCCAATGCACGTGCACTCTTATTATTATTCACATCGTTCGGTCATGCAAGTGAAAGGCAATCATGATAATATATGATGGACTGACTGAGATGGAAAAAGCTGGTATGAACTCAACCTCTCTTGTTTTTCTAAATATGGTGAGTTCATCGTTCTTGATTCAGTTTATTATGAATAAACAAGTTTGCAATGACAATTAGAGATCATAGTTGCTCGTGCCATGCTTGATTAGCTATGAGTTATGATGGTTTACCTTGCGTGCCAACATGCTATTTAAATGGTTGTGATGTGGTATGATTGGGTGGTATTAGGGTTGGAATTCGAGCCGAGTCGAGCCAGCTCAGCTCGACTCGCTAGAGCTCGTTTTGTTAACGAGCTAGCCCGACTCGACTCGTTACTATAACGAGCTCAAACCCAAGATTGGCTCGACTCGTATAAATCGCGAGCTGGCTCGTTTAGCTTGTTAAGCTCGTTAAAGATATAAACATAGTTCTCGAACCCGTAGGGTCCGCACGCTTAACGTTACGATGACAGTTTTATTATGAGTTTATAAGTTTTAATGTACCGAAGTTTGTTCGGAGTCCCGGATGTGATCACAGACATGACGAGGAGTCTCGAAATGGTCGAGACATAAAGATTGATATATTGGAAGCCTATGTTTGGACATCGGAAGTGTTCCGGGTGAAATCGGCATTTTACCGGAGTACCGGGGGGTTACCGGAACCCCCCGGGGGTTATTGGGCCTACATGGGCCATAAGGGAGAAGAGGAGAGGAGGCAAGAGGTGGGCCGCGCCCCTCCCCTCCCTAGTCCGAATAGGACAAGGAGAGAGGGGCGGCGCCCCCCTTCCTTCTCCTTCTCCTCCTCCTTCCCCCTTCTCCTACTCCAACTAGGAAAGAAGGGAGTCCTACTCCCGGAGTAGGACTCCCCCCTTGGCGCGCCCTCCTTGGCCGGCCGCCTCCTCCCCCCTTGCTCCTTTATATACGGGGGCGGGGGGCACCCCATAGACACACAAGTTGATCTACGGATCGTTCCTTAGCCGTGTGCGGTGCCCCCCTCCACCATATTCCACCTCGGTCATATCGTCGCGGAGTTTAGGCGAAGCCCTGCGCCGGTAGAACATCATCATCGTTACCACGCCGTCGTGCTGACGGAACTCAACTCCGGAGCTTTGTTGGATCGGAGCCCGGAGATCGTCATCGAGCTGAACGTGTGCTGAATTCGGAGGTGCCGTACGTTCGGTGCTTGGATCGGTCGGATCGTGAAGACGTACGACTACATCAACCGCGTTGTGCTAATGCTTCCGCTTA
>NC_057798.1:806536177-806537401 GCF_018294505.1 Triticum aestivum
AGATGATCTCTCACTAATAATCAAGAAGTGTTCTCCCTGAGTATGCACCTTTGTGAAAGTTCTTCGTGCTAAGACACCACGTGATGATCGGGTGTGATAGGCTCTACGTTCAAATACAACGGGTGCAAAACAATTGCACACGCGGAATACTCAGGTCATACTTGACGAGCCTAGCATATACAGATATGGCCTCGGAACACGGAGACCGAAAGGTCGAGCGTGAATCATATAGTAGATATGATCAACATAGTGATGTTCACCATTGAAACTACTCCATCTCACGTGATTATCGGACATGGTTTAGTTGATTTGGATCACGTGATCACTTAGATGACTAGAGAGATGTCTGTCTAAGTGGGAGTTCTTAAATAATATGATTAATTGAACTTAAATTTATCATGAACTTAGTCCTGGTAGTATTTTGCAAATTATGTTGCAGATCAATAGCTCGCGTTGTTGCTTTCATATGTTTATTTTGATATGTTCCTAGAGAAAATTGTGTTGAAAGATGTTAGTAGCAATGATGCGGATTGGATCCGTGATCTGAGGTTTATTCTCTTTGCTGCACAGAAGAATTATGTCCTTAATGCACCGCTAGGTGACAGACCTATCGCAGGAGCAGATGCAGACGTTATGAACGTTTGGCTAGCTCAATATGATGACTACTTGATAGTTTAGTGCACCATGCTTAATGGCTTAGAATTGCGACTTCAAATATGTTTTGAACGTCATGGACCATATGAGATGTTCCAGGAATTGAAGTTAATATTTCAAGTAAATACCCGAGTTGAGAGATATGAAGTCTCCAATAAGTTCTATAGCTGCAAGATGGAGGAGAATAGTTCTGTCAGTGAACACATACTCAAAATGTCTGGGTATAATAATAACTTGATTCAACTGGGAGTTAATCTTCCTGATGATAGTGTCATTGACAGAATTCTTCAATCACTGCCACCAAGCTATAAGAGCTTCGTGATGAACTATAATATGCAAGGGATGAACAAGACTGTTCCCGAGCTCTTCGCAATGCTAAAAGCTGCGGAGGTAGAAATCAAGAAGGATCATCAAGTGTTGATGGTTAACAAGACCACCAGTTTCAAGAAAAAGGGCAAAGGAAAGAAGAAGGGGAACTTCAAAAATAACGGCAAACAAGTTGCTGCTCAAGAGAAGAAACCCAAGTCTGGACCTAAGCCTGAAACTGAGTGCTTCTACTGCAAGCAGACT
>NC_057798.1:806540692-806548260 GCF_018294505.1 Triticum aestivum
TGCAAGCATCTCAGAGTTGGAATAAACGCTTTGATAGTGTGATCAAGGCATATGGTTTTATATAGACTTTTGGAGAAGCCTGTATTTACAAGAAAGTGAGTGGGAGCTCTGTAGCATTTCTGATATTATATGTAGATGACATATTATTAATTGGAAATGATATAGAATTTCTGGATAGCATAAAGGGATACTTGAATAAAAGTTTTTCAATGAAAGACCTCGGTGAAGCTGCTTACATATTAGGCATCAAGATCTATAGAGATAGATCAAGACGCTTGATAGGACTTTCACAAAGCACATACCTTGATAAAATTTTGAAAAAGTTCAAAATGGATCAGGCAAAGAAAGGGTTCTTGCCCGTGCTTCAAGGTGTGAAGTTGAGTCAAACTCAATGCCCGACCACAACAGAAGATAGAGAGAAAATGAAAGATGTTCCGTATGCTTCAGCCATAGGCTCTATCATGTATGCAAGTCTGTGTACCAGACCTGACGTATGCTTAGCAATAAGCTTGGCAGGAAGGTATACCTGAAAAGGACTAAGGATATGTTTCTCGTATATGGAGGTGACAAAGAGCTAGTCATAAATGGTTACGTTGATGCAAGCTTTGACACTGATCCGGACGATTCTAAATCGCAAACCGGATACGTGTTTTTATTAAACGCTGGAGCTGTAAGTTGGTGCAGTTCTAAACAAAGCGTCGTGGCGGGATCTACATGTGAAGCGGAGTACATAGCTGCTTCTGAAGCAGCAAATGAAGGAGTCTGGATGAAGGAGTTCATTTCCGATCTAGGTGTCATACCTAGTGCATAGGGACCAATGAAGATCTTCTGTGACAATACTGGTGCAATTGCCTTGGCAAAGGAATCTAGATTTCACAAGAGGACCAAGCACATCAAGAGACGCTTCAATTCCATTCGGGACCAAGTCCAAGTCGGAGACATAGAGATTTGCAAGATACATACGGATCTGAATGTTGCAGACCCGTTGACTAAGCCTCTCTCACGAGCAAAACATGATCAGCACCAAGACTCCATGGGTGTTAGAATCATTACTATGTAATCTAGATTATTGACTCTAGTGCAAGTGGGAGACTGAAGGAAATATGCCCTAGAGGCAATAATAAATTTATTATTTATTTCCTCATATCATGATAAATGTTTATTATTCATGCTAGAATTGTATTAACCGGAAACATGATACATGTGTGAATACATAGACAAACATATAGTCACTAGTATGCCTCTACTTGACTAGCTCATTAATCAAAGATGGTTATGTTTCCTAACCATAGACATGTGTTGTCATTTGATTAATGGGATCGCATCATTAGGAGAATGATGTGCTTGACATGACCCATTCCGTTAGCCTAACACTTGATCGTTTAGTATATTGCTATTGCTTTCTTCATGACTTATACATGTTCCTGTAACTGTGAGAGTTATGCAACTCCCGTTTACCGGAGGAACACTTTGGGTACTACCAAACGTCACAACGTAACTGGGTGATTATAAAGGAGTACTACAGGTGTCTCCGAAGGTACATGTTGAGTTGGAGTATTTCGAGATTAGGTTTTGTCACTCCGATTGTCGGAGAGGTATCTCTGGGCCCTCTCGGTAATGCACATCACTATAAGCCTTGCAAGCAATGTGACCAATGAGTTGGTTACGAGATGATGCATTACGTAACGAGTAAAGAGACTTGCCGGTAATGAGATTGAACTAGGTATTGGATACCGACAATCGAATCTCGGGCAAGTAACATACCGATGACAAAGGGAACAACGTATGTTGTTATGCGGTTTGACCGATAAAGATCTTCGTAGAATATGTAGGAACCAATATGGGCATCCAGGTCCCGCTATTAGTTATTGACCGAGAATAGTTCTAGGTCATGTCTATATAGTTCTCGAACCCGTAGGGTCCGTACGCTTAACATTACGATGACAGTTTTATTATGAGTTTATAAGTTTTGATGTACCGAAGTTTGTTAGGAGTCCCGGATGTGATCATGGACATGAGGAGGAGTCTCGAAATGGTCGAGACATAAAGATTGATATATTGGAAGCCTATGTTTGGACATTGGAAGTGTTCCGGGTGAAATCGGCATTTTACCGGAGTACCGAGCGGTTACCGGAACCCCCCCGGGGGTTATTGGGCCTACATGGGCCATAAGGGAGAAGAGGAGAGGAGGCAAGAGGTGGGCCGCTCCCCTCCCCTCCCTAGTCCGAATAGGACAAGGAGAGGGGGGCGGCGCCCCCCTTCCTTCTCCTTCTCCTCCTCCTCCCCCCTTCTTCTACTCCAACTAGGAAAGAAGGGAGTCCTACTCCCGGTGGGAGTAGGACTCCCCCCTTGGCGTGCCCTCCTTGGCCGGCCGCCTCCTCCCCCCTTGCTCCTTTATATACGGGGGCGGGGGCACCCCATAGACACACAAGTTGATCTACGGATCGTTCCTTAGCCGTGTGCGGTGCCCCCCTCCACCATATTCCACCTTGGTCATATCGTCACGGAGTTTAGGCGAAGCCCTGCGCCGGTAGAACATCATCATCGTCACCACGCCGTCGTGCTGACGGAACTCATCTCCGGAGCTTTGCTGGATCGGAGCCCGGAGATCGTTATCGAGCTGAACGTGTGCTGAACTCGGAGGTGCCGTACTTCGCTGCTTGGATTGGTCGGATCGTGAAGACGTACGACTACATCAACCGCGTTGTGCTAACGCTTCCGCTTACGGTCTATGAGGGTATGTGGACAACACTCTCCCCTCTCGTTGCTATGTCATCACCATGATCTTGCGTTTGCGTAGGAAATTTTTTAAAATTACTACGTTCCCCAACAGTATGACCATGAGAAGAGGAGACCTACACGCCACGCCTCGCCTCGTCATGACGCGACGCGGGTTGCGGGATTGAGCCGAGCCGAGGACAGAGCTATGCACGTTCTCTATATTTTTGCTGCTCAATGAGTCATTAATTAATAATTAACGGACGCGTTAATTACTGAACCGTTTCCGATTCTTTTGGATCGTGACGACTCGGACGTGGGGTTTACTTACTCCCACGACCTACCCGGCCCGCACTATATAGTCAGGCAGACGTCTACCCTAGCCGCGGTCACTTCGTATGGTTTCTCACCACCGTTCCAGATCATTGCGCCGCCAAGCAAGTCTTCTCCATCCCTCCTTTCGGCGTGCATCACGAGAAGGGACAGCAGGCCTCCGGAACCCCGCCTCTCGTGATCATGTACGGGAGAGGGGCGATCAGGTTTTTGGGGAGCGCACTCGCGCGACTGCTGGCAGCGACGACTTCGCGAACTACGACTTCTTCCTCGACCTCGGCAACCTCATCCTCGACGACATGGGCGACAACGTCAACGCCGGCGGTGCTGCACCCGCTGCACCGTATGTGATTCTATCCTTCTTGTTCGAGATCATGGTAGAATTCATGTTTCTAGTATGTGCCCTAGATGTGATCTGCTCATCTACTATGCTAGTTCGCATGATTAGTTTAATCTCTGCTATTGCTGTCATGATCTATTTACTATTTATTCGGATTAAATCTCGTAGTAATTTGCTCATATTTCCAACATACACACGGGTGCGGCTATATAAGCCGGTGGCCTCCCTCGCCTCCGGCCTCACCAAGCCCTAGCCGCCGAGCTCTCCCTCTTGTGCGCCGCCGCCGAGCCCTCCCTCTCCCTCCCCCATGCGCCGCCTCCGAGCCTTCCCTCTCCCTCCCCCGTGTCCCGATGGCCGAGCGTTTCCCCGGCGACGAGACAGCAGCCTAGCTTCTAGCTACTGTACATGCGTTTCGATAAAACCCGATGAAGCCGGACTAGGCGAGATGCAAAACAACAATAGTGCAAGTGACCGTCGTATACAGTTTATCATGTTGAGTTGTTCATCGATCCATCTCGATTGAGAATTAAATCATGCGTGATGCAAATCGGGTTCCTGCTTTCGAGCTAGCTTCGTCGGCGTCATGAACATTGACCCCCAGTCTTGGTGTTTTCAAGAGGATCTACCAAAGGAAGAAAAAACACGTAAAGGAAGGATCCGTCCATGGATTGTTAGTACAACAAAACTGATGTGGCACAAGATATATTGTTAGGACACAAGCATTGCCCTTGTGTCCCTCCCGCCGGCCTGTTCATCATCCCATTGTATGAAACGTACGTAGAGTAGAGAACATGACAGCAATCAACTCACGCGTTCATCCACTACCGGAAAAGGATAGCGATTCTTTTAAGGATGAAAAAGGATAGCTAGGGACGTGACTGTTATAAAGCGATGCATCGAGATCGACCGGCCGTATCCATGGAGAGATCCCTAGAGACTGGCAGCACGCGTTTCGTGTTGAAATGTATTAGCATTACCAAATAAATCACAAACAGAGAAGTGAGACGAACACTCTCGCTAGTTCCTAGGTTTAGCTAGGGACCCAAATATTGTGTTGTTCAGTGGTAACCATTTCGTGTATACCTTGGATTGTTGGGTTGGATTTTTCTTCTTAAGTACCCCCTCTGTAAACAAATATAAGACTTTACTGAGGGAGTAGTTCTTTCATTCTTAATTCTTACTTGTAGATGGCACGCCCATTCAAATACGTACGTACGGCAGTAATGCAATGTTACCAGATCGACAAGCGTAATGAGGTGCTCATGTACTGACAGCGGCCGGGTATACGTACGTTTCTTCTTGACGCATTAATTGTGCGTTGTAATGCTGCATGCTGGTCTCTCACGGTTGGTGAAGTGGCACGGATATTTTATTCTGCACACGGGCAGTCGTCTAGCCACGCTCATGCGACAATGCTTCGGTGCCTTAAGGCACCTACCTTTGTGTCTATGACATGTGGGCCCAACAGGTGACTGGCCCACATGTCAATGACCCAAAGGCAGGTGCCTTTAAGGCACCAAAGCTGCGTCCTGCAAAATGGTAACCAACGTAAAGAAAATGCTACCATGTCCACATGACTGTTAAAATTGCCGTCATGCAGATCTTGTACAACTTTGAGTTTGGTATACACCGTCAGCAGATCATCCAGAAGCTTTCGAAGTACCATCTCTCAGCGTTGTAAGAATGGAAAGGGGAACACGCAATGCAATGTACAGTAGAATACATACCGAACAAATGCGAAATGGATTCCAACGGATCCAGTAGATAGATATGGACAGATCGAAGGCCCCCACAAAACCGACCAATTCTTTAGAGACAATAATCTGAACACCCACCAGCTTACTTTGCACTATGCGGCAACAGAAAGGGATAGTGGAGACACAAGCAAGCATGCAAACCAGCAGAAGAAACCAGGGGCCACATGCATCTTTCCGATGCAGAGGCCGCGGGATGACCTCATTTTCAAAAAAGAAAAAAAAACAACAGAAGAAGAGACTACCAAAAAGCAGAGGACAGAAAGAAACAAGAATGCAGTTTAGACCATCTTATTTTCTGGTTCTGGTCATCTATCCAAGACTGACTTAGCTACTCACATTAGATTATCAAGCAATATTCGGACATTGTATATTGATTTCCCTATGAGGTTGTTCAATCACATGTTACCTAATCACTGCGCCTCAGTTTGACCAGGAAATCTTGCAACCTCGCCTACCCATCGAGGATCTTGATGGAGTGGTTATGAACCAAACTATGAGGAGTCCATTCTCTAAGTATTTACAGTTATTTCCCCCCATGTTTGTTTTCATTTCAATTTTTTCAAGCCAACCTGAAGGAATGCTTGCATGTTAGTGCTAAATCCTTGTATGCTTGTGAACAATTAATTTATTCAATGTTTCGAATGTAAAAATAAATTCAAATTGGATCTTAAATTTCATTTTTAATTCATATTATGTGTGCTTATTTTGAAGCCGCACATAGAAGCCAGAAAGTCCCGCCGCAACACGCAGGCCATCATCTAGTTTATATTAATTAACACGCACTTAATATTTGGATTGGAGGGAGCAGTACAGTTTTGACCAGTATTCAGTTCCAGTCATCGGTCCAAGTCTTGCAAACTAAAGGAGAGGACAGAAAGCAACAGACGGTGATACGTACGCAGCCTAGCTTCTAGCTACTCTACGTGCATTTTCATAAAACCTGAGAGCATCTCCAGCCGCGTCCTCAGAAAGGTCTCCCCAGGCGATTTTTTCGCGCCGGCCGAAAAAACGGCCCAGTCGCGTCCCCAGGAGCCCGATTTTTGCCGGCTTGTGCCGAAATCAGCGCCGGCGGACCCAGCCAGAACCCGGCGCGCTGGGGGACGCCTGGGGACGCCGGGCGAATCGTTTTTGGCGCGAAAGAGCCGCGGGCCCTCCGAGTCAGCGACACGGGCGCTTCGCTCATCGCCTCGGTTCCCGCGGGAACCAATGCCAAGGCTGCCGCCGTCGGTCAGCCTTGCCATTGATTCCTCACGAGCGGCGCGTCACGGGGCGGCGCGCCGACGCCTCCCCTCCTGCGCACGGGTACACACGGGCGCGGTGTACACACGGGTGCGGCTACATAAGCCGGTGGCCTCCCTCGCCTCCGGTCACACCAAGCCCTAGCCGCCGAGCTCTCCCTATTGTGCGCCGCCGCCGAGCCCTCCCTCTCCCTCCCCCGTGCGCCGCCTCCGAGCCCTCCCTCTCTCTCTCCCGTGCCCCGATGGCCGAGCGTTTCCCCGGCGACGAGATGGCAGCCTAGCTTCTAGCTACTGTAGGTGCGTTTCGATAAAACCCGATGAAGCCGGACTAGGCGAGATGCAAAACAACAATAGCGCAAGTGACCATCGTATACAGTTTATCATGTTGAGTTGTTCATCGATCCATCTCGATTGAGAATTAAATCATGCGTGATGCAAATCGGGGTCCTGCTTTCGAGCTAGCTTCGTCGGCGTCATGAACATTGACCCCCACTACAGTCTTGGCGTTTTCAAGAGGATCTACCAAAGGAAGAAAAAACACGTAAAGGAAGGATCCGTCCATGGATTGTTAGTACAACAAAAGTGATGTGGCACAAGATATATTGTTAGGACACAAGCATTGCCCTTGTGTCCCTCCCGCCGGCCTGTTCATCATCCCATTGTATGAAACGTACGTAGAGTAGAGAACATGACATCAATCAACTCACGCGTCCATCCACTACCGGAAAAAAGATAGCGATTCTTTTAAGGATGGAAAAGGATAGCTAGGGACGTGACTGTTATAAAGCGATGCATCGAGATCGACTGGCCGCCGTATCCATTGAGAGATCCCTAGAGACTGGCAGCACGCGTTTCGTGTTGAAATGTATTAGCATTACATAAATCACAAACAGAGAAGTGAGACGAACACTCTTGCTAGTTCCTAGGTTTAGCTAGGGACCCAAATATTGTGTTGTTCTGTGGTAACCACTTCGCGTATAGCTTGGATTGTTGGGTTGGATTTTTCTTCTTAAGTACCCCCTCTGTAAACAAATAGAAGACGTTTTAGGTCACCTAAAATGTCTTATACATGTTCATTAGTGACGTAAAACGTCATATATTTGTTTACCGAGGGTGTACTTCTTTCGTTCTTAATTCTCACTTTTCCAGTGAATGAACCTGCAGATTTCACGTCCACTCAAA